>NC_073405.1:26630627-26660627 GCF_028641065.1 Leucoraja erinaceus | reverse complement strand
AGTCAAAATTTATCCCTAAAATAAAAAAAATCTTGATGCTGGTAGTTTGAGATATATATATAAAAAGACAGAACATTCTGGAAATATTCTGCAGGCCGGGCAGAATCTGTCAAAACATTTTGAAGAAGGGTCTCGACTAATTAAGAATCTATCTATCTCTGCCGTAAAAATATCCACAGCCTTCTGTGGCAAATAATTCCACAGATTCACCACCCTCTGACTAAATACATTTCTCTTCATCTCCTTCCTGAAAGAACGTCCTTGAATTCTGCGGCTATGACCTCTAGTTCTAGACTCTCGCACTAATGGAAACATGGATGTGTACGGCAAGTTTTTACACAAAGGGTGTGTGGAACGCACTGCCAAGGGTGATAATGGAAGCAGATACAACAGTGGCCACTGAGAAGCTTTTAGATAGGCAGACGGATATGGAGGGACATGGATCACATGCAGGCAGAGGAGATTAGTTTATCATGTTCGGCATAGACATTGTGGGCCAAAGGGCCCTTTTCTGTCCTGCACTGTTCTCTGTTCTAGTCGAGAGAGGGAGAGAGAGAGAGAGAGAGAGCGCGAGAAAGTAATTTTAACACAGACAGCGTGGGCGAGACTAATAGGACAAAGGGGATATCTCTGATAGGGTGAGGCGAGGGTTACCATGGTGATAGTGGCTGTGGATGAAGTAATGGTTTTGATAGATTAATGAGGGATAGAGAGGGAGAGGGAAATGGAGGGGGATGGAGAGAGGGGGGGAGAGGGAAAATATATATATATATATATATATAGAGAGAGAGAGAGAGAGAACGAGACAGGGAGATGGAAAATAGAGAGAGGGAGGGAGAGAGAGAGGAAAAGAGAGAGAGGGAAAGATATATAAGATAGGGAGAAATATATATATAGAGAAATAAATAGAGAGAGAGCTGCAAGGTAAGTTTTAAAGGTTAAAAGTTTTAAAGTTAAAAGTTTAGTAGGGTCCTGACCCGAAACGTCACCTATCCATGATCTCCAGAGACACTGCCTGACCTGCTGAGTTACTCCAGCAGTGTGCATATCCCTTGATTCCACCAGCCCTTAGAGCTCTCTCTTAAATCCACCCAGTGATTTGGCCTCCACAGCCCTCTGTGGCAGGGAATTCCACAAATTCACAACTCTCTGGGTGAAAACGTTTTTTTCTCACCTCAGTCTTAAATGGCCTCCCCTTTATTCTAAGGCTGTGGCCCCTGGTTCTGGATTCGCCCAACATTGGGAACATTTTTCCTGCATCTAGCTTGTCCAATCATTTTATAATTTTATATGTTTCTATAAGTTCTCCCCTCATCCTTCTAAACTCCAGTGAATACAAGCCTAGTATTTTCAATCTTTCCACAGCAGGTCAGGCAGCACCTCTGGAGAAAGCAAGTAGCTGATGTTTCAGGTCCAGACCCTTCTTCAGGCCCTATCCATCTATCCATTATCACTTGCCTGGCTTCGCCCCACCTCATCTCTATTTTACAGCTTTCTCCCCCCCCACCCCACCCCACCTCATTCAGTCAGAAGAAAGGTCCCGACCTGAAACACCGTCTGTCCATTCCCTCCACGGATGCTGCCGGACCTACTGGGTTCCTCCAGCACTTTTTTTTGTTCGAGATCCCAGCATCTGCAGTTACTCGTGTCTCCGTCCCTCTTTGTGTGATATAACCCTGTGGAAGATGGGGCCAGAAAGCAACCTCTAATCGAATTCAATGTGCCGGAGTAACTCAGCGGGTCAGGCAGCCACTCCAGAGAACATAGATAGATGATGTTCCAGGCTGGGACCCTTCTTCTGAAGAAGGTTCTCCCTGAATCACAGCACCACAATATCCACATTATATCTGAGCTAGTTCCATGGAAGAATCAATCAAGCCCATTCTCCCCAGATCATGCACATTTTCCCATTACAAATATCTCAGCACAGTGGTGCAGAGGCAGAGTCACTGCTTCATTGAGCCAGAGGCCTGGTTTAGATCCTAACTACGAGTGCTATCTGTATGGAGTTTGTACCTTCTCTTTGTGACCAGGTGGGTTTTCTCTGGGTGCTCTGGTTTCCTCCCACATTTCAAAGATGTGCAGGTTTGTAGGTTATCTGGCTTTGGTAAATTGCCCCTGGTGTGTAGGTTGCGAAACTGGGATAACATATGCATAATCATTGGTCAGTGGTGGGCCGAAGAGCCTGTTTTCTCACTGTATCTCTGAAGAGTCAAGAGTCAATTTAATTGTCATTTGGACCCCTGGAGGTCCAAGCGAAATGCCGTTTCTGCAGCCATACATTACACACAAATAGACCCCAGACACAACATAATTACATTTTACATAAACATCCATCACATAGCTGTGATGGAAGGCCCAAAAAACTTATCTCTCCACTGCACTCTCCCCCCCCCCGATGTCAAAGTCAAAGCCCCCGGCTGGCGATGGCGATTGTCCCGCGGCCATTGAAGCCACGCCGGGTGGTGGTGTCAGGCCCCGCTCCAGGAGCTCTTCAACTAAACTAAATTTCCCCAAATCTCTTTTGAAAGCTCCTATTGAATCTGCTTCCTCTACCCTTTCAGAAAGTGTACTCCAAAGCATGTGATTTTACACTTGCTGTTCTGAAGTAGGGTCCTGACCTGAAACGTCACCTATCCATGATCTCCAGAGACACTGCCTGACCCGCTGAGTTACTCCAGCAGTGTGCATCTTTTTTTTTTTGTAAACTAGCATCTGCAGTTCTTTGTATCCTCTATTCGGATTCAATTTTGTGAATGAACAGGAGTTAATGCAATAAATGTTTTCTTTCAACTCAACGTAGATGCAGAAATAAGAGGATGGGTCCTCGATCAATGAAGCCTGTTTGCAGGAGGATGACACGGGCATAGTGGGGACGAGCAGTAACCATAGTAACGCTGATTAAATAGGGAGCGGGAGACAGAAATGGCCCGTGGGGAGCGATGGTTTGCCTCGTGTATTCCTGACTCTAAGAAAGTGGCTTTCATGGTGAAAATATTCACATGCTTGCACATGTTTAAAAACTCCATTAGTCTGAGGTGGACTTTTAATCTTGAGCCAAAACTCTGACCTTCTGTCTTACTTAGATTCAAATGAGTGTCTCCTCTTTTGGGCCTTTCACAGTGTAGTCTTTGTGCAATGATTTTTTTTTTTTTTTTCTTTTCTTGACGATATTAGCTTCCAGTTTCCGAACTAATGGCTGTTAGGACCCAAAATGGTGGCACAGCGGTAGAGTTGCTACTTTGCAGCGCCAGAGCCCGGAGTACCTGGAGAAAACCCATTCAATCCTGACGATGGATGTATGGAGTTTGCACGTTCTCCCTGTGATCATGTGGGTTTTCTGTGGGTGCTCTGGTTTCCTCCCACATTCAACAGGTTTGTAGGTTAATTGCCTTAAATTGCCCCTAGTGTGTAGGATAGAACTCGTGTACGGGGGATCGCTGGTCGCTGGTGGGCTGCAGGGCTTGTTTCCCCGCAGTATCTCTAAGCTAAACTAAACTAAACCGGTATAGTACTACACCATCCACATTATATCTGAGCTAGTTCCATGAAAGAATCATTCATTCCTGCTTTTTTCCCATTCCAAATATCTCCCGAAATCCTTTTTGAAAGCCATGTCAATGGATATTTTTAAGGTAGTGATGGATAGATTCTTGATTAGTACGGATGTCAACGGGTTATTGGGAGAAGGCAGGAGAATGGGGTTGAGAGGGAAAGATAGATCAGCTGTGATTGAATGGCGGAGTAGACTTGATTGGCCAAACAGCCTAATTCTTGTCCTATCCCTTATGAACATGAAAGCTCCTATTAAATCTGCTGCCTTCACCCTTTCCGGAAGTGCAGTCCAATGTGTGGGATTTGTTGAATAAAAGATTTCGTCCTCATCTCCCTCTGGGTTTCTAGTCCATTATCGTGTCCTCTAGTTCCCAACCTTCCCTCTGGAAACAATTTCTCACCGTCTACTCAGTCGATGTCCTTCATCACTTGAACAATTCTATTGAACTTGCCCCTGTTCCTCTCTGACCTCCACTTCTCCCCATATTCCTTGACTCTGCTATCTTTAAGAGCTCTATCTAACTCTCTCTCTTGAAAGCATCCGGAGAACCGGCCTCCACCGCCCTCTGAGGCAGAGAATTCCACAGACTCACAACGCTCTGTGAGCAAAAGTATTTCCTCATCTCCATTCTAAATGGCTTGCCCCTTATTCTTAAACTGTGGCCCCTGGTTCTGGACTCCCCCAACAACGGGAACATGTTTCCTGCCTCTCGCGTGTCCAAACCCTTAATAATCTTAAATGTTTCAATAAGATCCCCTCTCATCCTTCTAAACTCCAGATAATACAAGCCCATTTGCTCCATTCTCTCAGCATATGACAGTCCCGTCATCCCAGGAATAAACCTTGTAAACCTACGCTGCACTCCCTCAATAGCAAGAATGTCCTTCTTCAAATTTGGAGATTTGGTCAAAGCTTTAATTATTAGAGTCAGGAAGTCATCATGCAGCTTTATAAGACTTGGGTTCGGCAATATTTGGAGTATTGTATGCGGTTCTGGTCACCCCATTACAGAAAGGATGTGGAGGCTTTTGAGAGAATGCAGAAGAGAACCAGAAAGCTACCTGGATTAGGGGCCATTGTTTTCTCTAGAATAGGGAGGGTTAAGGAGAGATCTGACAGAAGTATATAAAATTAGGAGAAGCAAAGATAAGGTAGGGACTCAGAACCTTCTTCCCAGGGTGCAAATGTCAAAGGCCAGAGGGCAAAGCTTTAAGGTGAGGGGAGCAACCCTTAATGGAGATGTGCACGGCAAGTTTTAGTACAGAGAGGGAAGTGGGTGCCTGGAACGTGCTGGCAGGGCTGGTGGTGAAGGCAGACACAATCGAGGCATTAAAGAGGCTTTTTGTTTTGCACATGGATATGCAGGGAATGGAGGGATATAGATTATGTGTAGGCAGAGGGAAATAGTTTATCCCTGCTGAATTACTCCAGTACTTTGTATCTTTTTTTTGTTAACCAGCATCTGCAGTTCCTTGTTTCTTCTTAGTTTATCTTAATAAGGTGCTGAGCGCAGCCATTGGAGGCTGAAGGGCCTGTTCCCGTGCTTTTGGACTTAGATACGAGTCCGAAACGGGCCCTTCAGCCCACCGAGTCCATGCCGACCAGTGGTCACACCAGCACGATACCACACACTAGGGACAATTTACAATCTTACCAAAGCCAATTTACCTACCAACCTGTATGTCTTTGGAGTGTGAGAGGAAACCAGAGCACCCGGAGAAAACCCACTCATTCACAAGGAGAACGTACAAACTCCTTATAGACGGCATCTATAGTCAGGATCGAACCCGCGTCTCTGGTGCTGAAAGGCAGCAACTCTATCGCTGACCCACTGTGCTGGCCCTAATATAGTTCTATGTTCTATCATTTATCATGATATCCATATGTTTTGATTGAATAGATGGAATGATATGCTTTTGAAACTGAATATCATTGGTTTGGTTTTGATGTATATTCAATGGTTTCCCCCTCCTCCAGGTTTCGAAGCACATGGACCTGATTCGGCAACAGCTACAGTATGAGGCTCATCAGATCAAAGCCATTATTGAGGAGAGATACGGGACAGGTGACAGCACAACTGAACGACTCCAGGTAACAACTGCCACACACACTCATTACATCGGCAGCTTCACCTTTCAATTATACTCTCGGAGAGTCACTGGACTTTCTGAACATTAAGAAGTCTGCCTTGCTCTGATATTGTTATCATGCTAGTCAAGGTGCACCAAGAACATCGTAATACTTTTAGTGTAGTAAAATAATCAAAGCATGACATGGGAATGTTATTGAATGACACAATATTGGGACAGATTGGATTATAAGTGGAACGATGAAAGGAGTGTGATAAGGAGAAAGAGTTGGAATAGTTTAGGAGGGCATTCCGCAGTTGAGGAACAGTGGCGCAGCGGTAGAGTTGCTGCCTCTCAGCGCCGGAGACCCAGGTTCGATCCTGACTCCGGGTGCCATCTGCATGAAGTTTGTACATCCTCCCTGTGACCACACGGATTTTCTCCGGTAGCTCCAGTTTCTTCCCACACTCCAAAGACGTACAGGTTTGTAGGTTATTGGCTTGGTGTAATTGTAAATTGTCCCGAGTGTGTGTGTGTAGGATAGTGTTAGTGTGCGGGGATCGCTGGTCTGTGCGGCCTCGGTGGGCCGACGGGCCTGTTTCTGCGCTGTATCTCTAAACTAAACTTAAAATAATCAAGAGGAAATCGGAGGGACAAATATGCTGGAGATTGTAGACAACTGCAAGACCAACGTGGTTGTCATTAACTTGAAGATAGTAATGGATAAGGACAGGGCTGGTCTACAAGTTAAGGGTCTGTCCCACTTGGGCGTCATTTGCGCATCACGAAGATGGCGCGCTAAGATTTCGTACATCCTGGGGCCCCACACGTGACCGCGCGTCACTGCCTATGTCACCGTGCACCATGCGCGCATCATGTGCGCGGCACGACCCGCGCGTCATGGCGCGTAAATGATGTTGCTTAAATTACGTGCAAACGACGCCCAAGTGGGACAGGCCCTTTAAAGGTCTAAACTGAGGCAAGGCCATCTTTGATGGTATTCGACAGGAACTTGCATAAGATGGTTGGGTTGGGTTGTTTACACTTTAGACTTGAGAGATATAGCTCGGAAACATAGAAACATAGAAATTAGGTGCAGGAGTAGGCCATTCGGCCCTTCGAGCCTGCACCGCCATTCAATATGATCATGGCTGATCATCCAACTCAGTATCCCGTACCTGCCTTCTCTCCATACCCCCTGATCCCCTTAGCCACAAGGGCCACATCTAACTCCCTCTTGAATATAGCCAATGAACTGGCCTCGACTAGCCTCTGCGGCAGAGAGTTCCAGAGATTCACCACTCTCTGTGTGAAAAAAGTTCTTCTCATCTCAGTTTTAAAAGGATTTCCCCCTTATCCTTAAGCTGTGACCCCTTGTCCTGGACTTCCCTAACATCGGGAACAATCTTCCTGCATCTAGCCTGTCCAACCCCTTAAGAATTTTGTAAGTTTCTATAAGATCCCCTCTCAATCTTTCTAAATTCTAGCCCTTCAGCCCACCGAGTCCGCGCAGACCAGTGATCACCTGTAAAGCGGAAGGAGATTGGACTTTATTGCCTTCCATCGCAGTGAGGAATGTGGGGAATCCGCTGTGGTGGATGTTTATGTTAACCTTTATGTAGTTGTGTGTCGTTGGCATGACTGTATGGTAATCTGAATTTCACTGCATCTTAATTGGTACATGTGACAATAAACTGACCTTGGAACCAGCACTATCTACACACGAGGGACAGTTTACAATTTTACTGAAGCCAATTAACCTACAGACCTTTACATCTTTGGAGTGTCGGGAAGAAACCAGAGCATCCAGAGAAAACCCATGAGGTCACGGGGAGAACGTACAAACTCCGTACAGACAGCACCCGTGGCCAGGTTCGAACCCAGATCTCTGAACCTTTGGGGCCTCGAATACGCAGGGACTACTCTCGAGCATAAAGGAGAGTTACAAAGGCCTCCTAGGACCTTGTGTCGACCATGCTGTGAGTATGAGTCGGGGGCAAACTCTTCTAAACTCACCAATTAGGTCGTTGCAGTGGGGCAGCCCCTTAAGGGAATAACGTTTAGTGCGAGGCAAAGTCAGCAAGTCCGATCAAGGAAGGTCCTAGGGTCACCAACGAGATCGATAGTATTTCAGGACTGCTCTCCGGTTGTGTTAGGATGGTTCAGTTACCTGATAACAGCTGGGAAGAAACTTTCCCTGAATCTGGAGGTGTGCGTTTTCACACTTCTATAACTTTTCCCCGATGGGAGAGGGGAGAGCTCGAGGTGCAACTCGTCCTTGATTATGTTGCTTACCTTGCTGAGGCAGCGTGAGGTATAAATAGAGTCGATGGTGGGATTGTCCATGGGGGGGGGCCTGCCATTCCAGGTCAGGAATTTTTTGCTGAGTTGGCCGTATGCCGTTTCTTTTAGAGGTCTGTTGCTATCACAAGGAGTTGCCAGGCTGTGGTCTATGAGCCAGAGGCAAGGGGAACCAAGGTGACCATAGTCCTGGCCCTGCCACCCGGGATTTAGTAGTCGCGCATCAATTATCGCATGGACTTGCAATAAACGTACGTCGGCCTGCTGCACATTGCACGACCTTCTCAGCACAGCAGACTCTCTCTGGGCTCGCTGCTGCTGCTGCCGTCGCTGTCTATAGTGTTTGAGGTCAGTGCACTAACTGCGGGCTCACTTGCACAACCTAATCATAAATGGCAGTGCTCTTGCTGCAGGCACTGGATGACCTGGTAGAGTTTGACATCTCCTGTGTGTCTCGGCCGATGAGACATCTGCACATGAAGGGAAAACTTAATCAGGTGTAACATTTTAATTTCAGCGTCGGCTGTTTAATTAACCCTGCACCATTTTGTTTCAAGCACTGAGCAGATCCATACTGAACCGTCCCATTTCTCTTGGGGGAACTGGCTGGCACTAAAGCGACCAGCAATGCACTCTCAGATGCTTCATTGGTTTGATAATGTTTCCATGGAGATAACTCCGTTATTTCTGGGCTGCAATGGCCAACCTTTCTTGCCTTAAATGGAAGGCCGTTTGCCAAAGGGCATCCATCATTGCACTTGGGACTATGTCAAAAATGCCCGCATTGTGATCTTGAGGTTCTCCAGGGTAAATGCAATGCACAAGATTATTGCTTTTCAAAGAACATTATTTATGGGACATGGGCTTAATAAGCAATGCCCGATCATGCAGCAAACTGAATACTGTTGTCCTGTTGAGTTCCTTTGTCTGCATGCTCATAAATTGAGCAAATGTTACAATTTAATCCTGGGGGTCACAATGGTAAAGGGAAAAACAAAATGTGACAATGTGGTAAAATGTGTTTTGAATGTGTATTGTCAAATAAAGGTTATCCCCCCCAAACTGCTTGAGGTGATAATGAAGATACGGATCAAGTGCTCGGCTTAAAGAAGGTCGTTTTAAAAGGGGAAAGAGGGAAGAACGTTAGTCAGGATAATGAGTACAAGAGTCACGAAGCCGCGATGCATTTCTATAAGATTTTTGGTTAGGCCGCATTTGGAGTGTGGTCGCATTTGGAGTGTTGCATGCAGTTCTGGTTGCTCCATTGCAGGAAAGGTTTGGAGATGATGCAGTGGAGGTTTACCAGTATTCCGCCTGGTTTTGGGGGATATAAACTACAAGGAGATGTTGGACAACCTCAACGTTTTCTTTAGACCACTGGAGGTTGAGTGGGGGCCTGACAGAAGTATAAAAGACGATGAGAGATAGAAGATCAGACAGACTCCTTTTCCCAGGGTGGAAATGTCAAAGACTAGAGGGCATAGCCTTAAGATGAGAGAGGCAATGTCATCCCTGTTGGTCGGGGGGGGGTTTGAGATCATAAAAACGTTAGAAATTGGATATGGATTAGGCCAATCAGCCCCTCTAGTCTGTTCCACTACTCAATAACATTATAGCATAAAGGAACAGGAACAAACTATCTGTTGCTGCTCTGCCATCCATCGTGATCAGTGGTCTCCCCTCTGGAGCCACCTCCCACCATATTCCTCGATTACCTTAATATCCAGAAATCTATCCACCTCTATTTTTGAATGAAATAAAAGTGCTGGAGTAACACAGTGGGTCAGGCAGCATCTCTGGAGAACATGGATAGGTGATGTTTCAGTTTGGGTTGGAGAGGGGGGAGAAAGCTGGAAGAGAGGAGGGGCAGGACAAAGCCTGGCAGGTTATAGGTTGATACAGGTGAGGGGAGGTGGGGGAGGTTTGATAGGCAGATGGTGGACAAAGACCAGAGATGAAAAGACAAGGAGGTGTGAGACAAAAGGATTGAAAGTTTGCGAATTGTTGAGGTCAAGGAAGGAATGTAGTCGGGCAGTTGGAAGGGCAGTGGGACAGGTAAAATAGGTCATAGTCCAGGCGGGGCACAGGGGAGGAGGAGGGAGGGGGGGAGGGGGATGGCCAGGGGAGAAGAAGGGTCTTTTTCCCCTCTACCCCTTTCTTTCCCCTCCCAAAATGAATATTTTAAATGAACTTGTTGACTGTGCCTCAACAGCCCTCCAGAGCTGATTCTCAAGGTTCACCACCTCAGAGTGAAGACGCTTCCCTTGTCTCAGTTATAAATGCCCTTCCCCTTATTCTCAAACCGTGCCCCAGAAACGTCCTCTCTGCCTCTGGCCTATCAAACCATTCAGCAACTTCGTATGGCTATCTGGACTACACTTCTTCCCACCCCGCTTCCTGTATGGACACCATCCCCTACTCCCAATTCCTCCGTCTACGCCGCATCTGCTCCCAGGATGAGGCGTTCCACACCAGGGCATCTGAAATGTCCTAATTCTTCAGGGAACGGGGGTTCCCCTCCTCCACCATAGATGAGGCTCGCACCAGGGTCTCTTTCATACCCCGCGACACTGCTCTCTCTCCCCATCCACCCCCCCCCACTCGCCACATGGGCAGAGTCCCCCTAGTCCTCACCTTTCACCCCACCAGCCGTCACATACAACAAGTAATCCTCCGTCAGTTTCGCCACCTCAAACGTGACCCCACCACTCGCCACATCTTCCCATCTCCCCCCATATCTGCCTTCCGCAAAGCGCTCCCTCCGTAACTCCCTTGTCAATTCTTCTCTTCCCTCCCGTACCACCCCCTCCCCAGGCACTTTCCCTTGCAACCGCATGAGATGCAACACTTGTCCCTTTACCTCCCCCCTCGACTCCATTCAAGGACCCAAGCAGTCGCTCCAGGTGCGACAGAGGTTCACCTGCATCTCCTCCAAACTCATCTATTGCATCCGCTGTTCTAGATGTCAGCTGATCTACATCGGTGAGACCAAGCGGAGGCTAGGCGATCGTTTCGCCGAACACCTCCGCTCGGTCCGCAATAACCAACCTGACCTCCTGGTGGCTCAGCACTTCAACTCCCCCTCAAATTCCGTATACGACCTCTCTGTCCTTGGTCTCCTCCATGGCCAGAGCGAGCAACACCGGAAATTGGAGGAACAGCACCTCATATTCCGCTTGGGGAGTCTGCATCCTGGGGGCTTGAACATCGAATTCTCCAAATTTTATTAACCCTTGCTGTCTCCTCCTCTTCCTATCTCTCCCTCATCCCTCGGGCCTCTCCTCCTCCTTTTTCCTTTCTTCTCCCCCCCCCCCCCCCCCCCCCCCCCCCCCCCCTCCCCCACCCCCCCATCAGTCTGAAGAAACGTTTCGGCCCAAAACGTTGCCTATGTCCTTCACTCCATAGATGCTCCTGCACCCACTGAGTTTCTCCAGCATTTTTGTGTACCAGCAACTTCATATGTTCAATGAGGTCTCCTCTTACTCTTCTAAACTCGAGGGAATACACCAGGGCACGTTGAACATCAATTCTACCCAGCTCTCTCCATTTAAAGGGGCTGTCCCACTGCAGCGACCTAATTGGCGAGTTTAGGAGAGTTTGAAAAAAATGTCATGTTGAAGACCTCCTTCAACTATGTTGAAGACTAGCAGCGACTCGCCTTGGGAAAATTGAACACCGACTAGTGGAGAGTGACAACGACTTCCTTCGACCTCTCTTCAACTATGTTGAAGACTATCTACGACTACCTTCGTCTACCTTTGATTACCCTTGATTACCTACGAATAACATGCCGACCTACTTCGACTAAACCTACGAGTAAAGAAAGCATAGATTTGTTTCCACGGCGACCTTTTATTACTCGCGGGCATTTTTCAGCATGTTGAAAAATACGCCGCGACCTAGCTGAGGCCTAGAGTACGCAGGGATGACTCTCGAGCATGAAGGAGAATTACAAAGACCTCCTAGGACCTTGTGTCGACCATACTGCGAGTATGAGTCGAGGGCAAACTCGCCAGAACTCGCCAGGTCGCCGCAGTGGGACAGGCCCTTTAGCAAATAGTCTGCTCTTCTGTTATATTGACCAAATAGGATGACTTGATATTTTCCACATTATATTCCCCCTGCCTTGTTCTCACCCACCCATTCATATCTCCCTTGGCAACCCCATATCCTCCTGCATTCACAGGATAAGAGACAGGAAGTCACGATGCATTTCTATAAGATTTTGGTTAGGCTGCATTTGGAGTATTGCATGCAGTTCTGGTTACCCCAATACAGGAAAGATGCCCCTTGGCATCCTTGTACCCAGGCCATCACAGATGAACGGAGGCCCAGGCCAATAGTAATTTTAGTCACCCCCAAACCAAGATCAAGCAGAGGCCCCTCAATTTTAGAGGCCCCCAAATCAAGATCCATTTGAAGCAGACAGGCATGAGGCCCGAGCCATAGGGCACTTGTTGCCCCTCCCCACCCCCCCCGATAGGACTTGCTTGTATCCTACCTCAGTTCGCCATCCCGCCTGGTTTAGTGTTGTCAGCAAAACTCCCGGAAACCTTTGACATGCTCCACTCATTCTCTGCTGACGGAAGCATTGACAAAGAATCTTCACCTTTATGAATCATTCAGAAGCATCTACTAAATAAATAACGAAAGAAGAATATGGATTTTAAAATGTTGAAAATTTAAGACATCCAAAGAGATGTGGAATCATGAGATATAAAATCATGAAAATGTGAATGTTAATTGTTGAACAGAGCAGATATTTAAGTTGTTAGATATTGTACTCCATGAATGAAGTGAATGTTACAATGAATGATTGTAACAATGAATGAATGTGTGAATGAAGTGAATGTTACAATTTAAGATTTGGGGGAAGAACATCAAAGAAGAAACCACATTCAACAATAACTACTTGTATTCATAAAGCACCTCGTCATAAAATAGGACACAATGCTTTGATACCATAGATAAAAATGAGACCTAATGCTTCTCAAGGATGTTATTAAATGAAACTGGGCCTTCAAGCTATCTGAGGCACTGTAGCATAATATATTGCTTGGGCAATGATGTAGGTTTAAAGGAAGTATTAAAAGTATAATTTGCCCTTATTTTGCTTGTCGTCCCCTCCAATCATGATTCTAATGGTCTGAAGAAGGGTCTTGACCCGAAACTTCACGTATTCCTTCGCTCCATAGATGCTGCCTCACCCGCTGAGTTTCTCCAGCATTTTTGTCTACCTATGGTTCAAATGGTTGTGCTTGTGTGTCTGTCACTGGGTTAATGCTGGCACTGGGTTAATTCAACGCTGGCTTTATCCAGCACTTGGTTTAGCCCTCAACGGGTTTACCCGCCGCTGGGTTTATATGTCAATGGGTGTATCCTGTCGCTGGGTAAAAAGCGGGAGACATTTGTAAAGCAGCATTTTCAATTCCTTGTTTCTCCAGACAAAACCTGCAGGTATCGTTCCCAAGTTGGTTAAAACCAATGTACGTCCTGTATAAAAAGCAAAAGAAACAATTGCAAGAGAAACATTGTGTGTCAGGCATCATCTGCGGAGGGAAATGAACAGACATCTTTCTTCAGTCTGAAGGGTCCCAATCCAAAACATTGTTTGTCCATTTGCTTCCACAGATGGAAGAACTGCTTCCAAACTGCTGGAAGAGCCGCTGAGTTCTTCCAGCAGTTTTGTATTTTGCCTAAGATTTCAACATCTGCAGTCACTTGTACTCACAGCCGAAGTACTACTTGTGATAGACACAAGGTGCTGGAATAACTCAGCGGGTTAGGCAGCATCTCTGGGGAACATGAACATTGGCAGTGGATGTTTTCAAGAGAGAGTTGGATATCGCTCTTAGGGTTAATGGAATCGAGGGATATGGGGAGAAAGGAACGGGGTACTGATTTTGGATGATCAGCCATGATCATATTAAATGGCAGTATTGGCACAAAGGGCCAAATGGCCTTCTCAATAGATAATGGGTTCAGGAGTAGGCCATTTGGCCCTTCGAGCCAGCACCGCCATTCACTATGATCATGGCTGATCATCCACATTCGTTTCCCTGTTCCTGCCTTCTCCCCATATCCCCTGACTCCGGTATCTTTAAGAGCTCTATCTAACTCTCTGATCAGAAAGCATCCAGAGAATTGGCCTCCACTGCCTTCTGAGGCAGAGAATTCCACAGATTCACAGCTCCCTATTTTCTATGTTTCTAATCCTTATCACTATTTCAGCATGTAATGTAATAGCCAAAGTGTTTATCTATGCATGACGCATAATATAAAGGTACTATGAACCCTTCTTACCAAAACTTCCAATTATCCACAAAACATATAATTAATTTAATTCACTCAGAGCAACAGTTTTCCAATCAGGCAATGATTTACATATAAATTGGTGTTACGGAGTGACTGAAGCATGCTGTCAGTAAAGATGACAAGGCCCTCCAGCTAAATTAAAATTGTCTTTAGCGCTGGGAAGTTCACGATCGTCCCTGCCTGCGTCACCTTCCCCTTTTCTTACTCACCAGATCCTTCTGAATTCTCTCAGATGTTCACCTGCAGACAGCAGTTAAACATTTTTTTTTTGAAATTTAAATTCCAACCCATGTTGTAAATGGTCCAGTGGAGTACGATCAAAGCCAATTAAAATACCACGGGCCTGAATTTGAGGCCAGTGTAGTAGGTGTAAATAAGCCTGACAACACTGCATGAGGGGTGTGTGTGTGTCCGCAAATAAACCGGCACCGGGACGCAGCGGGTAGAGCTGCTGCCTCACACCGCCAGAGACCTGGGTTCAATCCCCACTTCGGGTGCTGTCTGTATGGAGTTTGCATGTTCTCCCTGTGACCATGAAGGTTTCAACAGGGGGCTCATGTTCCTTCAAACATCCCAAAGACATGTGGGTTTGTAGGTTAATTGGCCCTAGTGTGTAGGGAGTGGATGAGAGAGTGGAATAACATAGAACTAGTGTGAAGGTGTGTTTGAAGAACGGCATGGGCTGGATGGGCTGAAGGGCCTGATGCCATGCTGTACCTCTAAACTAAAACCAAGCTACGTTGCAAGCCCAGGAGAAAATAGGAAATACAACATGTTGATTGCTCAGTAAACCCCCAGTAATTGTCAAGCTTGGAATCTTGGTGTCGTACACCACGGAAACTGGCTCTTCGGGGTATCTTACCCCCCCTGAACAAGATGCCCCGTCTACTCTAGTCCCACCTGCCCGCATTTGGCCCATTTCCATCTAAACCTTTCCTATCCAACATGATCCCAATGTTGGGGGAGTCCAGAACCAGAGGCCACAGTTTAAGAATAAGGGGTAGGTCATTTAGAACGGAGGTGAGGAAAAACCTTTTCACCCAGAGAGTTGTGAATCTGTGGAATTCTCTGCCTCAGCAGGTAGTAGAGGCAAATTCTCTGGATGCTTTTAAGAGTGTTAGATAGAGCTCTTAAATATAGTGGAGTGAAGGGATCTGGGGAGAAGGCAGGAACGGGGTACTGATTGTGGATGATCACAGTGAATGGTAGTGCTGGCTCAAAGAGTTTCTCCAGCTTTTTGTGTCTATCTTCTGTGTAAACCAGCATCTCTAGTTCCTTCCTAGACATTCAGTATTCAATGCCTTGACTGATGAAGGCCAATATACCATAAGCCTTCTTGACCACTCTATCCACCTGTGATGCCACTTTTAGGGAACTATATGCCCACACTCTTAGATCCCTCTGCTCTACAACACTCCTCAGAACCCTGCCATCCATTGTAAAGGTCCTGCCTGATTTGACTTGCCAAAATGCAACACCTCACATTTATCTGGAATAAGTTCAATTAAACTGTCTGCCGCTCATTTGCCCAGCTGATCAGGATCCTGCTGTAATTTTTGGTAATCATCTTCGCTATGTACTCACATTGGTGCTAACTTGAAGTATTGTAAGATGACTTGTCAGACTCAGTCTGCTTATATCATGTGCAATGGAATATAATGTTTCAAAATACTAAGTAATCTACTTTGGAGGAAAGAATTTCAAAAAAATGTATTACTTAAATGGAAATTAGACTACATTATGGGGTACAAATGGATCTGGGGGTCCTAGTACATAAATGCAAGAGGTTAGTGTATAGATGTAGCAAGGCAATATAATTTGGCCTGCCTCTCCTCTCTTACAGCGTACTTCCCCCCCCCCCATCCCACCATCCCCCCAAAATCAGTCTGAAAAAGTCACATCCATGTTTTCCAGAGATGCTGCCTGACCCGCTGAGTTACTCCAGCACTGTGTGTCATTTTTTATAAACTAGAATCTGCAGTTCCATGTTTCTGCAACAGAATGCTCGGTCCGCATTAACCAACCTGACCTCCCGGTGGCTCAGCACTTCAACTCCAGCTCCCATTCCGTATCGGACCTCTCTGTCCTGGGTCTCCTCCATGGCCGGAGTGAGCAACACCGGAAATTGGAGGAACAGCACCTCATATTCCGCTTGGGGAGTCTGCATCCTGGGGGCATGAACATTGAATTCTCCCAATTTTGTTAGCCCTTGCTGTCTCCTCCCCTTCCTATCTCTCCATCATCCCTCGGGCTGCTCCCCCTCCTTTTTCCTTTCTCCCCCCCCCCCCCCCCCCCCCCCCCCCCCCCCCCCCACCCCCCTTATCAGTCTGAAGAAGGGTTTCGGCCCATAGATGCTGCTGCACCCGCTGAGTCTCTCCAGCATTTTTGTCTACCTTCGATTTTCCAGCATCTGCAGATCCTACTTAAACAGAATTGTGACCTATTTTGTAAAAAGTGTAGAACATAGAAGGGGGTTTAGATGAACTCAAGTTAGAGGTTTATGAAACAGATCACAAGATAAGATCCTGTCTGCTCCTCTCTCTTCATAGATAGACACAAAATGCTGGAGTAATTCAGCGGGTCAGGCAGCATCGCTGGAGAAAAGGAATAGGTGATGTTTTAGGGGAGACCCTTCTTCAGAGCCTCCTGACTCTCAGTCTGAAGAAGGGTCTCGATCCAAAGCGTCACCTATTTCCTTTTCTCCAGCAATGCTGCCTGACCTGCTGAGTTACTCCAGCTATTTGTGTCTATCTTCGGTTTAAACCAGCATCTGCGGTTCCTTCCGACACCTCTCTCTCCGTTCTGCTTTTTTCTTTGATCCCCATTACCCCAGTTTCCGAATGTGCCCAGAAAATGGACTCATTTCAGTCTCCACTATCGAAGGTTCAAAATATGTTTTCAAAAATTCTCCTCATCTTCGACCTAAAGGGGCCAACTTTTAAAGTTGGTGCCCTGCCCCTGGTTTTCCATGTTACAACCTGCCGAAGCAGATTTTCAGTGTCTGACTTGTCAACCTCTCTCAGAGTCTCATACATCTTAATGCAATCAGGTCTCCCTCTTCCAAATGCCCGCGATTGTAGGTTAATCTCACTCAACCTTCCCTCCCAGATAATCCCTTCTCTCCAGGAATTAATCTAGTGAATCTGATTTCAAGTCAAGTGTCTGGTTCCTTAGACGTTGAGACCAAAACCCGACACACCAGTGTTGTCCCACCAAAACCACAGACGTCACTTAGAACATAGAACAGTACAGTGTTTAAGAAGGAACTGCAGATGCTGGAAAATCGAAGGTAGACAAAAATGCTGGAGAAACTCAGCGGGTGCAGCAGCATCTATGGAGCGAAGGAAATGGGCAACGTTTCGGGCCGAAACCAAGGGTTTAAGAAGGAACTGCAGATGCTGGAAAATCGAAGGTAGACAAAAGTGCTGGAGAAACTCAGCGGGTGCAGCAGCATCTATGGAGCGAAGGAAATGGGCAACGTTTCGGGCCGAAACCAAGGGTTTAAGAAGGAACTGCAGATGCTGGAAAATCGAAGGTAGACAAAAGTGCTGGAGAAACTCAGCGGGTGCAGCAGCACCTATGGAGCGAAGGAAATAGGCAACGTTTCGTCCCGAAACGTTGCCTATTTCCTTCGCTCCATAGATGCTGCTGCACCCTCTGAGTTTCTCCAGCACTTTTGTCTACCGTTGAACAGTACAGCACAGGAACAGGCCCTTCGGCCCACCATGCCAGTGCCGAACATGATGACAAGCTAAACTGATCAGATCTGCCTGCACATAATCTGTACCCCTCCATTCCCTGCACATTCATCTGCCCATCTAAAACACCACCATTGTATCTGTCTCCATCACTACCCCCAGCAGCATGTGCTAGACACCCACCGCCCTTTGTGTAATTACAACTTGCACATCTCAAGCTGGAAAGGGTACAGAAGAGATTTACGAGGATATCGCCAGGCCTAAAGGGTGTGAGCTATAGGCAGAGGTTGAGTAGACTGGGACTCTATCCCTTGTAGTGCAGGACAATGAGGGTCGATCTTATAAGGTGTGTCAGATTGTGAGAGGAATAGATCGTGTAGATCAGTGGTTCCCCACAGGGGGGGCAATTTGATTTTTAAGGGGGGCAATTGAGCGCGACTGAGGAGGTCTGGGTCCACATTTTCGATTTTTATTTTTTAGGATTTTCCATCAGGTAAACATATGTAGTTTATATTTCAGATGTTATTTTGAGTAAATAATTTTTTTTGGGGTAAAAAAGGTCTTTATTGTGTAGTTATTACAACCAAGGTATTGGCGTTTTTAAACTTCTTCAGCTGAAACGGAGTTCACTTTTTAAATGATAAGAATTATATATCACCACATGGGGGGGGGGGGGGGGGGGCATCAGGATTTTAGAGGTGATTAGGTGGGCATGGCTAAAAAAGGTTGGGAACCACAGGTGTAGATGCACAGAGTCTCTCGCCCTGGGTAGGTTAATCGAGGACCAGAGGAAATAGGTTTAAGATGAAGGGGAAAAGATTTAATAGGAATCTGAGGGGTAACTTTTTCACACAAAGTGTGGTGGATGTATGGAACAAGCTGCCAGAGGAGGTAGTTGAGGCTGGCATTATTGCAATATTTAAGAAGCAGTTAGATAGGTACATGGATTGGACAGGATTGGAGGGATATAGACCAAATGCTGGCAGGTGGGACTAGTGTAGCTGCGACATGTTAGCCGGTGTGGGCAAGTTGGGCCGAAGGGCCTGTTTCCACACTGTATCACTCTAGTCTTGACGTTTCCACCCTGAGAAAAAAGCTTCTGGCTGTTTATCTATGCCAAATTAATAAATAGCTATCGAGCAGCGAAATAATTCACAAATTGCTGGAGTAACTCAGTGGGTCAGACAGGGTGGTGGCTGAGACTGATATAATAATGGCATTAAAGAAGTTTTTGTACAGGTATATGGGTTTGCAGCGAGTGGAGGGATGTGGATGATGTGTACGCAGATAAGAGTTGGGTTTGCCATCATGTTGGGCACGGACATTGTGGACCGAAGGGCCTGTTCTTGTGCTGTACTGTTCTACTGTATGTTCTACGAGAGAAGAATCAGAGCTGCTATTCTCTGGTCTAACACCTTTGGCAGATTTTTATTTTAAAAAGGCAGCGTTATTGCACTGGAACAGCAAATGGCGACACGATATGACAGTCCTGACACGTTTATGTTTCCTCCCTGACAGATGCGAATGAACCGGGTGCAAGAGATTGAAAAGGAGATTCTTCAGTCGCAACAGAGAGTGCGTGAGACCGAGACCGAGGTCAGATTCATAGACTTTGCTTCAGTTAATGGAGACCATTAGAATGTAATAATGGAACTAAAATATACTCCTAAACAGCAAGGCAGCAACTTGCTTGAAATCTTCTTTGACATGAGGCATGAAGCATGAGGGGATTGTGTTCCCGTGGGTGAATCTGGAGACTGGATTATTCACTGTCTTTGATCTTTGAGTGCATTGTGCGCTGTGTATTTTAATGGTAAAAGTATTCTCCCTTCATGTGGAGCCACATTTTAAATTTATTTGTTCGATTATGAAAATTGCATTAAAAAAAAAACAAACCCCAAAACATCAATATTATGAAATATATTCTGAAGATATTACATTTTTGTCCTGTGAGTAGTTGATACTGAAGATAGACACGAAAAGCTGGAGTAACTCAGCAGGACAGGCAGTATCTCTGGTCTGAAGAAGGGTCTCGACCCGAAACGTCACCCATTCCTTCTCTCCGGAGATGCTCCTTGTCCTGCTGAGTTACTCCAGCTTTTTGTGGCATTCTTTGGTTTAGACCAGCATTTGCAGCTCCTTCCTACACGTTATATATAAGATGCCTCAACAGTAAAGATAATATTTGAGAGGGAAAAGATGCACAGCAAAGATGGAAAATTGAGACACAAGTTGGATGGGGAGCTGGACTCTGCCTGCAGCAGAACATAAAGCCCAGCCGGCGGGCCAGCTGAGGAGTTTTGGGCGCGCCACGTCGCGCGCAAAGTCCGGCGCCCGGGCCAAAACTCCTCATCTGGCTCGCCGGCTGGGCTTTGTGTGCAGTCCAGCACCCAGGCCAACTCATCATTCACCCAGCCATGGCCGAGTCGGTCAACGAATTGCCGTCAGGAATTTGCCCCTTATTTTGACCTTTTGTCCCTTATTTGGGAGTGAGAAAGTTGGCAACCCTGCCCGCAATGTCTATGCCGAACATGATGCCAAGATAAACTAATCTCATCGACCTGCATGTAATCCATACCTCCCTACCCCCTCCATATCCATGTGCCTATCTACAAGCCTCTTAAACACCACCATTGTGTCTGCCTTCACCACCATCCGTGGCAGCACAATCCAAGCACTCAACACCCTCTGTAAAAAACAATTGCCCACGCATCTCCTTTAAACTTTGCCCTTCTCACCTTTAAGCTACAGTATGTCCTCTAGTGTTTGATATTTCCACCCCGGGGAAAAGGGTTCCGTCTACCCTATCTAATTTCATATACCTCTGTACCACAACCTTTGGCGTTGAAAAGAAAATAATCCAAGTGAGATGAGATGAGGAAAGTCTTTTTCACCCAGAGAGTTGTGAATCTGTGGAATTGCCACAAGACGGCAGTGGAGGCCAATTCACTGGATATTTTCAAGAGAGAGTTAGAGAGAGCTCCTAGGGCTATGGAATCAAGGGATATGGGGAAAAAGCACAAACAGGGTACTGATTTTAGATGATCATCCATGATCATATTGAATGGCAGTGCTGGCTCGAAGGGCCGAATGGACCACTCCTGCACCTATTTGTCTATTTTTCGAAGTTTAGTTTAAGGAATCTGATGAAGGGTTTCGACCCAAAATGTCACCTATTCCTTTACTCCAGAGATGCTGCCTGACCCACCGAGTTACTCTAGCAATTTGCATCTATCCAAGTTCAGTTTAGAGATACAGTGTGGAAACAGGCCCTTCGGCCCACTGAGCCATGCCAGCCATTGATCAGCGTACACTAGTTCTATCCTACACTGTCTAGCCTACAAGTCTGTCGACCATCTCCTTGCAGCCAATACCCACTAATCTTGCCATCTTTCTGCTTGTATTCGGAACCAGAAAACTCTGCTTGTAGTTGGAATTTGGTTGTGTTTGGAAAAATGCTTAATTTCCGCCACCCACCAGACCCCTGCTTCAACATAATTCGAACAGTGTAACGGAGGCAACGTCAGCAAACCTGGGAAACTGCTGGGGTTTGAGGGGCGAGTCACACCCCGGACACACACTCTTCCCTATCCCATCGTGCAAAAGGTGTAGAAGTATGAAAACGTGCACCTCCAGATTCAGGGACAGTTTCTTCCCAGCTGTTATGAACCATCCTACCACAACGAGACAGCAGTCCTGAACAACCATCAACATCATTGGAGACCCTCGGACTACCTTTGATCGGACTTTACCGGCTTTATCTTGCACTAAATAGTATTCACGTTATTCTCTTTATGCTGCATCTGCCCCAAAATCCACAAACAGAACTGTCCTGGCAGACCCATTGTTTCTGCTGTTCATGTCCAACCAAATTAATCTCCACATACCTCGACTCCATTCTATCTCCCCTGGTCCAATCCCTCCCAGCCTATGTCCAAAACACCTCACACGCTCTTTGTCTCCTCAATGACTTCCGTATACCAGGCCCCCACTCCATCATCTTTACTATTGATGTCCAGTCACTCTGCACCTCCATCCTCCACCAGGAGGATGTTAAAGCCCTCCGTTTCTTCATCGACCCGCAGAACCAGCCGATTTTCCATCTACCAATACTCTCCTCCGCCTAGCAGAGCTGGTCCTTTACCGTCAACACCTTCTCCTTCGACTCCTCCCACTTCCTCCAAATCAAGGCATAGCTATGGGCACTAGTGGGCCCTAGTTATACCTGTCTCTTTGTAGGGTACGTTGAACAATCCGTGTTCCAGTCGTACACTGGCCCTATCCCCGAACTCTACCTCCACTACATTGACGACTGCATTGGTGCTACTTCCTGCACCCATGCAGGAACTCACTGACCTTCATCAACTTCACCACTAATTTCCGTCTGTCACCTCAAATTCACCTGGACCATCTCCGACATCTCCCTACCGTTGCTAGATCTCACCGTCTCCATCACAGGAAACAGACTATTGACTGACATCTACTACAAACCTACTGACTCCCACAGCTATCTTGACTACACTTCTTCCCACCCTGCCTCCTGTAAAGACTCAATCTACTACTCCCAATTTATCAGTCTACGCCACATCTGCGCCCAGGATGAGGTGTTCCATACCAGAGCATCGGAGATATAACCATATAACAATTACAGCACGGAAACAGGCCATCTCGGCCCTACAAGTCTGTGCCGAACAACCTTTTTTCCCCTTAGTCCTACCTGCCTGCACTCATCCATATGCCTATCCAATTTATTTTTAAATGATACCAACGAACATGCCGCCACCACTTCCACTGGAAGCTCATTCCACACCGCTACCACTCTCTGAGTAAAGAAGTTCCCCCTCATGTTACCCTTAAACTTCTGTCCCTTAATTCTGAAGTCATGTCCTCTTGTTTGAATCTTCCCTATTCTCAAAGGGAAAAGCTTGTCCACATCAACTCTGTCTATCCCTCTCATCATTTTAAAGACCTCTATCAAGTCCCCCCTTAACCTTCTACGCTCCAGAGAATAAAGACCTAACTTATTCAACCTTTCTCTGTAACTTAGTTGTTGAAACCCAGGCAACATTCTAGTAAATCTCCTCTGTACTCTCTCTATTTTGTTGATATCCTTCATATAATTGGGCGACCAAAATTGTACACCATACTCCAGATTTGGTCTCACCAATGCCTTGTACAATTTTAACATTACATCCCAGCTTCTATAGTCAATGCTCTGATTTATAAAGGCTAGCATACCAAAAGCTTTCTTTACCACCCTATCTATATGAGATTCCACCTTCAAGGAACTATGCACGGTTATTCCCAGATCCCTCTGTTAAACTGTATTCTTCAATTCCCTACCATTTACCATGTACGTCCTATTTTGATTTGTCCTGCCAAGGTGTAGCACCTCACATTTATCAGCATTTAAACTCCATCTGCCATCTTTCAGCCCATTTTTCCAAATGGCCTAAATCACTCTGTAGACTTTGGAAATCCTCTTCATTATCCACAACACCCCCTATCTTGGTATCATCTGCATACTTACTAATCCAATTTACCACCCCTTCATCAAGATCATTGATGTACATGACAAACAACAAAGGACCCAACACAGATCCCTGAGGCACCCCACTAGTCACCTGCCTCCAACCCGACAAACAGCCATCCACCATTACCCTCTGACTTCTCCCATTCAGCCACTGTTGAATCCATCTTGCTATTCCTGCATTTATACCCAACAGTTTAACCTTCTTAACCAACCTTCCATGCGGAACCTTGTCAAAGGCCTTACTAAAGTCCATATAGACAACATCCACTGCTTTACCCTCGTCAATTTCCCTAGTAACCTCTTCAAAAAATTCAAGAAGATTAATCAAACATGACCTTCCAGGCACTAATCCATGTTGACTGTTCCTAATCAGATGTCCTCGTTCTTTATGGAACAGAGGATCCCCTCTTCCATTTTAGACGAGGCTCTCACCAGGGTCTCCTCAATATCCCGCAGCTCCGCTCTTGCTCCCCCCACCCCCTATTCGTAAACAAGTCAGAGTCCCCCTTGTCCTCACCTTCCACCCCATCAGCCGGCGCATACAGCATATAATCCCCGAACATCTTCGCCACCTCCAACAGGATCCCACCACTAGCCACATCTTCCCATCTCCACCCCTCTCTGCTTTCCGCAGAGACCGTTCCCTCCGAAACTCCCTGGTCAACTTGTCCCTTCCCACCCAAACCACCCCTCCCGGATACTTTCCCCTGCAACCCCAGGAAATGCAACACCTGTCCCTTTACCTCTCCCCTCGAATCCATCCAAGGATCCAAACAGTTTTTTCCAGGTGAGGCAGAGGTTCACTTGCACTTCCTCCAACCTCATCTACTGTATCCGCTGTTCCAGGTGTGGACTCCTGTATATCGGCGAGACCAAGCGCAGTCTCGGCGTTAATTCCACTCGATACCTCTGCTCGGTACGCCAAAACCTACCTGATCTCCCGGTTGCTCACACTTCAACTCCCCTCCCATTCTCAATCTGACCTTTCTGTCTTGGGCCTCCTCCATGGCCAGAGTGAGTCCCACCGCAAATTGGAGGAGCAGCACCTCGTATTTTGCTTGGGTAGTTTACACCCCAGCGGTATGAACATTGACTTCTCCAATTTCAGGTAGTCCTTGCTTTCTCCCTCCTTCCCCTCCCCTTCCCAGCTCTCCCAAAGCCCACTGCCAGGGCTCTCTCTTACCTTTTTCCCTGGTTGCCAGCCGGGTAACCCTGGCAGCTTTTTAAGTTGCCAAATGACAGTTTAGGTGGTCATTTAAGATGGCTCGCATGACGTGTGCGATAATGTGCTCGGACGAAGTGCGTAGTTACCAGTCGGAATTATGCTCAATGAAGCATTCACATATTATTTCTGCTTCAAATAAAGTCACAAACTAAACATATTCACCAATCAAGACATGATATATACCACAATGACATGCAGCAAAATTACAATACAGTATCTCAACTCTTTTTACACATTGCAATTAATGCAATTTCTATTAGTTATTTCCACTTCCTAACAAAAATGTGTTTGGATTATTCAGCGTATGATCAACCTGTGCTTAACCATGCATACTACAGATTGATGCAAACATGTTTTCTGTGAAGGACTGAAAATTACCATAACATGGCCATAACGTGGGTCGTTATTGCTATTGGTACAGAAAAACACTCGCTTCCCACATAACTTATCCACAACAAAATATACAGGTTGCAAGGAAATTTCTATAGGCATTTTATGATAATAGCTGTTAAAACCGACTATACCCATCTGACAGGTTAAACACTACACTAACTGACATGAGATGGCCAAAGGACATAACTGCAGCAAATGTTATTTTGGTAATATATTTAAAGGTGTCAAGACACCACATTACCGGACATTCAGATTAGATGTACGTGTTGTGAACAGCAATGAAGATACCCAGTTTGTAAGGACCAGATTTAAATAAAATTATTGATAAACGCTTTTTACATCATTCCCACTTCAGAATTAAACGTTAAAATTTCAACTGAAAATATCTCCTGACCAAATTTGTGATATATATGATCGACTGTAGAAGTAAAACCTGGATAAATCCAACGTATAGTTGTGAATGTTGCTCATTAAATAACTACAGTACTGATACTCCATATTAAGAGCATTGGTTTTGCCGTGTAAAATGAATTCGGTAATAATGTGTCAACGGCAGCAGTGACAATCGAACACTGCGGTTTTAATGTTTCACGTGTTCACAAATAATTAATACATCTTTATGGACTAAAACAAACACATTTCCAGCACAATAGGGTCAGGGAGGGGTGTGTGTGTGAGAATCAGTGCGGGGTGGATAGATGGCGGGGGTGGGGGGCTTGGGGGGTTAGAAGGCAGTCAGTGCAGAATGGGGGGATTGGGGCAGGTGAATTAATACGTGTTGGTTGGAGTATGTAAAATTGTGAGGGGGAGAGCACGGGGGATGTCAGTGATGTTGATGGGGGGGGGGGTTCAGTACGGGATGAATGGGGTAGACAAAAGTGCTGGAGAAACTCAGTGGGTGAGGCAGCATCTATGGAGCAAAGGAAATAGGCAACGTTTGGGTCGAGACCCTTCTTCAGACTGTTTCCCCCCTTTTCTTCTAAATGGGAGGATAAGTACAGTATGGATGGGGGGGGGGGGTCAGCACGGGATGAATGGGGGAGGTGGGTCAGTACAGTGTGGATCGGAGGGTCTGTGCAGGATGAATGGCGAATCACTACAGGATGAATATCAAGGGCGAAGGTGGAACATCCGGAAGTGGTAGTGCATGTGCGGCACTACCGGGAAAAAAGGGGATGAATAGTCTGCAGCGTGACCTTTAGAGAGCTCGGAAAAATGTTTGAAAAAGCAGGACCTCCAGGGTTGGTATCTTCGGGTTTGCTTCCAGTTCCCCGTGCTGGCTGAGAGCAGGAACAGGGAGATACGGGACCTGAACGTGTGGCTGAGGAACTGGTGCACGGGGGGCAGGGAGGGCTTTAGATTCTTAGATCACTGGGATCTGTTTTGGGGTAAGGGGGAACTGTACAAAAGGGACGGCTTGCATCTTAAACAGGTGTGGGACCAGCATTCTGGCAGGCACGGTTTGCCACTGCTAACACGGGTGGCTGTTTTTAAATGAATAAGGGGGGTGGGGTGTCGAATGGGGACAGTGTAAGGATGAGAGTTAAAGGGAAAGGGTTTCTTAAATGTGTGAGCGTAGAGACCGAGGGGTGTAAAATGAGGGTAGAAAGAAATAGGTAAGCAAGAGTGAAAAGTTAAAAGTCGGCAGGCAGAACAAAACCAGGGCAAAAATCCAAAAAGGGCCACTTTTCAAAATAATTGTATAAGTGTAACCGTGTTGGACACAACAAGCCTGAAGGCTTGGTCTCCCCAATGCCAGGAGCCTTCGGTAATAAGGGGTATTGAGTTGACATGTGCAGATAGCTGTTCAATGACTATGATATATTTTGGATCACGGAGGGACAATGGCTCCAGGGGTTGACCAAGGCTGGGATCTGAACATCCAGGGATATTCACTATCAGGAGGGATAGACAGAAATGAAAAGCGCACAGGTGGGGTATGGTAGCGTATCCGGATTAGAGAGGGGCTTAATGCAATGGAACAGGGAAGGACCTTCGTTTTGGTATGTATGTGGGACTCGGTTATGGGGACGCGCCTGTGACACACTATGGGGGCAGTCAACGCGTCGTGGGTGTGTGGATACAGGCCACCTACAAGTATTAGTGAAGTTGGAGATGGTATCTAACAGGAAATTAGAAATACGTGCGGCAAAGGCAAAACAGTTTATACTGGGTGACTTCAATTCTCGACAGATCGCTTGGGTGAATCAAAGTGGCCAGGGTGCTGAGGAAGAGGATTTCTTGGCATGTAATGCGGGATAGTTATCAAAATCAACATGTAGAGGACCCAACGAGGGATAGCAGAGCTAGTTTTAGACTGGGTAGTGATTGATAGGGAAGGGTTTATTTAGCAATCTTGTTGTACGTGCCCCCTTGGGCAAGAGTGCCATACATATGGTTGAGTTCTTCATTATGATGGAGAGTGACATTGTTAATTCAGAAACAATGGTTCTGAACTTAAAGAAAGGTAACTTTGAGGGTATGAGACGTGAATTGGCCAAGATTGACTGGCAATTATTTCTAAAAGTGGATATGCAATGGAAGACATTTAAATACTGCATGGAGGAAATACAAAAAGTGTTTAATCCCAGTTTGCCAAAAAGAATATAAATCAAGGTGAGTGTTAGTACAATCCGTGGATACCAAGGTGAAATCAGGGATAGTAATCAACCGAAGGAGGATGCGTACAAATTAGCCAGAAGAAGCAGCATACCGGAGGACTGGGAGAAATTCAAAGACCAGCAGAGGAGGACAAAGGGCTTAATTAGGAAAGGAAAAATAGATTATGAAAGAAAACTGGCAGGGAACATAAAAACTGACTGCAAACGTTTTTATAGAAATGTGAAAAGAAAGAGATGAGTAAAAACAAAGTTAGGTCCCTTGCTGTCAGAAACAGGTGAGTTGATCATGGGGAACAAGGATATGGCGGACCAATTGAATAACTACTTTGGTTCCGTCTTCACTAAGGAAGACATAAATAATCTGCCGGAAATAGCAGGGGACCGCGGGTCAAAGGAGTTGGAGGAATTGAGTGGGAAATCCGCGTTAGCATGGGACATGTTGTTGGGTAAATTGACGGCTTCAAGGCCGATTAACATCCACCCAGGGGCCAGATAAGGCTGCATCCCAGAGTAATGAAGGAAGTAGCTCCAGAAATAGTGAATGCCATATAGTATAATCTTTCAAAATCTCGTTAGATTCTGGAGTATTTCCTGAAGATTGGGCGGAGTAGCGAATACGTAACCCCACTATTTTACGAAGGAGGGAGCGAGAGAGAAAATGGGGAATTTGACCGCCCAGTTAGTCTAACATCATTAGGTGTGGGAACTGCGAGAGTCATGATTAAAGATGGGATATCAGCCACATTTGGAAGGTTGGGAAATCATTGGACAAGGTCAGCATGGATTTATGAAAGGTAAATCTTGTCTGGCAAATCGTATGGAATTTTTCGAGGATGTAACTAGTAGCGTCGATAGGGGAGAACCAGTGGATGTGCTGTCTCTGGACTTCCAGAAGGCTTTCGACAAGGTCCCACATAAGAGATTAGTATACAAACTTAAAGTACACGGCATTGGGGGTTCAGTATTGGTGTGGAGATAGAGAACTGGCTGGCAAACAGGAAGCAAAGAGTAGGCGTAAATGGGTCCTTTTCACAATGGCAGGCAGTGACTAGTGGGGTACCGCAAGGCTCAGTGCGGGGACCCCAGCTATTTACAATATATATTAATGATCTGGATGAGGGAATTGAATGCAATATCTCCAAGCTTGCAGATGACACTAAGCTGGGGGGCAGTGTTAGCTGTGAGGAGGATGCTAGGAGACTGCAGGTGACTTGGATAGGCTGGGTGAAGTGGGCAAATGTTTGGCAAATGTTTAGTATAATATGTCGTGGATGGGGAAATGTGGTGCTCTATCCATTTTTTGGTGGCAAATAAAAAACGGGAAAGCAGACTATTATCTAATGGTGGCCGATTGGGAGAAGGGAGATGCACCAGCGCGACCTGGGTGTCATGGTACACCAGTCCTAGAAGGTAGGGCTGCAGGTGCAGCAGGCAGTAAAGAAAGCGAATGGTATGTTCGCTTTCATTGCAAAAGGATTTGAGTATAGGAGCAGGGAGGTTCTACTGCAGGTGTACAGGGTCTTGGTGAGACCACACCTGGAGTATTGCGTACAGTTTTGGTCTCCAAATCTGAGGAAGGACATTATTGCCATAGAGGGAGTGCAGAGACGGTTCACCAGACTGATTCCTGGGATGTCAGGACTATCTTATGAAGAAAGACTGGATAGACTTGGTTTATACTCTCTAGAATTTAAGAGATTGAGAGGGGATCTTATAGAAACTTACAAAATTCGTAAGGGGTTGGCCAGGCTAGTGCAGGGAAGATTGTGCCAGATGTTAGGGAAGTCCAGGACCAAGGGGTCACGCTTAAGGTTAAGGGGGGGATATCCTTTTTTAAAACAGAGATGCAGGAGATTGTTCCCGATTTTGTTGGCAGGATCCAGGACCAAGGGTCCACAGCTTAAGGATAAGGGGATATCCTTTACAACGGATGGAAGAACTTTTTCCACATATATGGTGATCTCTGGAACCTCTGCCACAGAGGGTAGTGGCGGCCATTCATTGGCTCTATTGAAGATGGAGTATAGATGTTGCCCTTGGGGCTAAGACGGGAACCGGGGGGGATGTAGAGAAGGCAGGTACGGGAACTGAGTTGGAGGATCAGCCATGATCATATGAATGGCGGTGCGGCTAGAAGGGCCCCGAATGGCCTACTCCTGAATCTAATTTCTAGGTTTCTATGATGAGGGAAGTGTGCAGGGAAATGGAGGGTGGGTTAGACGCGGGATGAAGCGGGATTAGTACGGAGGGATGGAGGGGGTGGCAAGAGAGAAGCAATGCGAGGGGGCT
>NC_073405.1:25215358-25385358 GCF_028641065.1 Leucoraja erinaceus | reverse complement strand
TTCAAATGACCAATTCTGTGCTGCATTCTACCCAGTTCATACTAATTTCGTAATCATTCTGGAGCAAACCCACCATAAATTTTCAATCGAACAGGAAAGTTATACACAGACAAATATGAACTGGCTATTTTGATGTGCAACACAAGATGGAACTTATGCTTCTCAGCTCAGTATTTAGTTCCAACCCTGTTTCAAACATGAGCACATTAGAAACTTCATTACAAATCAAAGAGAGTTAAAAACAATAAATCACAAAAGGATAAATAGCCTGATCTATTCCTGTAGCTGCACTATTTGCAGAAGATAAAATAGTGATAAAGTTCATAAACAGGAATCTTCGATGGAAAGGCCATTGAATGTAAAATATGGATTACCTAATCATGGTCACTTTACCTGTGTGAATGTGAATTCTTAGCCAATGCCAGAATATTGTGTAGCAGCAGCAGCCATGAGCTGTTTTGTTTGTTGATGGTCACTTCACTTCCGTTATAAAATGTGATGAAAGGTCACTAACTGAAGCCATAACATATGATGGCTCAGCCTAGGATACTGCCTCGAGGAATTTCCAAAGAAACATCATGGAGCTACTGAATGACTTCCAAATACCATAATTATCTTCCTTTATGCAATGTATGACCCCAACCATTGGATTGTTTTTTCTTTGGTGCAAATGAACTAGTCATACCCAAGCTGAGCTGTGTCAGCAAGGCAACAATGAAGACAGTTAATGAATAAAGTGGTAAACTGCAATAGGTATGCTCTGTTCACAAATAGGAGATTCAGTCTAGGCAATTATAACTCTTTCCAACAATTCAGCCACTAAAAGAACCTATAGCAGTATTATGACAAAGCACATATTCCCCAACAAGCAGTTCACACCATTATTCAATTGGGATTCTGCCAGAGCCACTTGGTTTCTGATTTAATTACCCCTGGGTCCAAATATTGTCAAAAGTGTCAAATCACATGGAACTCTCAAGGTAAGAATGCTGCAGAAAAATCTTCACCATAACAGCAGCATTTCACTACATTTGCCTGTTTGTGGAAAATTAGGAATTGGCACCAAAGATTATAATTCCCAGCAAAGGCCATGTCCATTTAATGACTTGTTCTCAAAGGCAATTAATTCAATCACTACAAATCTCTGAGGGGAAAAAAGACTCATGGTGTTTAATGTGCTTATACAGGTGCACAACCTTTTATCCGAAAGCCTTGGGACCAGACACTTTTCGTAATTCGGAATTTTTCGGCTTCCGGAATGGAAGATTTTTAGCGTAGATTTTAACGGCTGGCTCAGTGGTTGAGTGCTCGGCTCATATCCGCAAAGTCGCGAGTTTGCGCCTCGATCCCAGCAGTTACTCGATCGCGAGTTTGAGTCTTCAATGTAGTTTGTTTTTGCAGAATAGGAGAGAATAGGGAGGGTTAGGGTAGGATCTTTCTCTGCGAGATGATCTTAGTGTGGGAGACAAGTGTAGGAGAGGTGTACTGACTGTGTGGGCAGAACTTTGGAAGTGATTGCCCACCATTCTCAAAAGCCGCTGTGTCTCCCTGTCCCTGGGGGGCCGATCAAACAGCACAATACCCCCCTCCCCCTCCAACTCCAGAGGAATCCGCTCCCCGATGGGCTGCTACGGCGACAAGTGGCAGTTCGTCCACAGCCCGAGCTGCGCCACCCCAAGAACAAGACGTACCATGCACACCATCAGCTTCTGCCCCTACAGGGAGCGTGTTCCTCTGGAGTTGGAGTGGGGCTGGGCTGAAGTTGCTGATCTGGGATCTCCGTGCTTGCAGTGGGCCTGGGGGTCGGTGCCCCGATGAGGGGGCGGAGCTCAGGCTGTGGGCGAACTGCCACTTGTCGCCGTAGCGGCCCATTGGGGAGCGGCTTCTGGTGGTCCTGACGTCTCCGGCCAGTTTGCAGTTTTCCTCTGGAGTTGGAACGGGGCTGGGCTGCTGCTAGCTGTGGGTCTCTGGGATCTCCATGCTTGCAGTGGGCCTGGGGGTCGGTGTCCCGTTGGTCCTGACGTCTCCGGTGACTGGCACTGACCTGCTGGCATCGCTGAGGTGAAGACAGTGCAAAGCCCCCGCGCCGGTGCAATGGGCGGGGAGCTGGAGCGGGGAGGGAAGGGGGTCACACACATGGCCGGGATCGCGAGTCTTGCGTGGGAACTTTTTAACTCAGCGGGCAGGCAGCAGCAGATTGTCGCTCCCTTCAGTTTCACCCCACCTACACCCTTCTGCTTCGTGGCCATGTGTGTGACCCCTTCCCTCCCCTCTCCAGCTCCCCGCCCATTGCACCGGCGCGGGGGCTTTGCACTGTCTTCACGTCGATGATGCCAGCAGGTCAGTGCCAGTCACCGAAGACGTGACTTTTTAACTCAGCGGGCAGGCAGCAGCAGATTGTCAATTATTAACCCTCCCGCGCAATATACCCTCACCTTCTCTTTTATGAATGGGGATTTAGTTCCCCTTTCTTTGAGGACCGACCGGAGGTTCCTCTGTCACCTCTGCGGGCCGCCCTCGGTGAACGTCTTCAAGGACCTTTCTTTAAGGACCAAAAAAATGTCCGCTATTCGGAGCTTTTCGTTATTTGGAATTTCGGATAAAAGGTTGTGCACCTGTACTAGATTTAATTCAGTTGATGGTGAATGATTACTGCAGGAAGGTAACACTGCAAATGTCCTGCCCAGACCCTGCCCCCTCCAGAGGAAACTATTTTCTGCATGATAGCTAATTTTTACATGGTTCTCCGGTTGCCAATCAAAATCGCGTAATAACTAATCCAGCCTACAAAATACAAATAGTGTTTCCTAATTTATCAATTGCTTTTTTTACATTACATTAAGTGGCTTTCAGTCCAACCGAGGTTGAGTGATTCCATCTGCATTTTGCAGTTTTGCTCAAGGATAAGCTGGGCGGATGAGCAGTCCTCTCCCAGAAAGAAAGAAAGAAAGAACACAATACACAACATAAATTAAACATAAAACATCCACCACAGTGGGACCAGCACTTCCCGCTGTGATGGAAGCCACAAAAGTTCAGTCAGTCTTCCTCGTTCTGTGGACCCGTGGTCGGGGCCCTGAACCCTCCGCTACGGACGGCCCGATGTACAGGTGCGTTATATCCAATTAATTTTATGGGAACATGTTATGAAAGAATTGGAATGTCAATCAGCTGCAGTGCACAATTCAACCATAAAACTTAATGATAAAAATATGATACAAAGTGGCTGGAAGTTCAATGTTATTTCATAACCAATATATTATGTAAAATAAATTTTGTTTTCTGCTTTTTCTGTGTATTTATACCTTACACAATATTTGAGATTAGACACCGGCTTCTGTTACAATTCCCTAACACAAATCACTTAAACATCTTCAACTAACTTACTCAATTGACCACAAGCATTTGGAGGAAGGACGATTGTGTAATGCCAAGAAAACCAAAAACGGAAAGGGGTGGAATTAAAAATAAAAGAAAATATTCACAAGTGGTACAGTGCTGGCACTGCTAGAGCTGCACCTCAGTGCCAAAGACCTGGATTAAACCCTGACCTCGGGTGCTGTTTGCTTGGAGTTTGCATGTTCTCTCTGTGGGTCTCATCCAGGTGATCTGGTTTCCTCCCACATCTTACAGATGTGTTTGCAAGTTAACTGGCTGCTGTAAATTGCTCCCAAGTGTATGGATGTGGAATAACATAGAACTAGTGTGGTTGGGAGATCAATGGTCGGCATGGACTCAGTGGGTCAAGAGGCCTTTTTTCATGTTGCATCTTTCAACGATTCAATGAACAGCATACTGAGTTCAGCATCGGTTAAAGCTATTTAAATAACTTGGAAATTATATCCTTTAGAAACCCAATTACTGTAGAATCACTCATTGCATTGTTCTGGGACATCCTTTTCGAATCAGCAACATGAAAGTGTCAGTGAATACCGGGTATATTTCTTTCAATAATCCCCATGAAGTTAGATCAAACACCACAGAATAAAGCCATTTCTTTATTCAGACAACAGCACAAGCCAACAAAATTTCAACTCATTATTCTGAGCCGATAGCTAAATTAGTGCCTGGAATACTGCCCATCACAAATTAAAATACTGCGTATCATTTGAAAATTCAGCAATGTAGGTCTGTTGACAGTACCTGTATACCATTTTATACAAACACCTGCAACTTAGCTAAATGTCCACCCAATCTCTAAAAATTCTATGACTGAGTTCAATACAACGTTATTATAGTAATAACACAGCGTTACTGTTGTAATATGATTTGTAAAGTAAGAGTTTGGATACAAAAAAATAGCAGTTTCCATGAACTAACAGTGATACCAGCAGCATAACTATTTTCATTCACGAGGTTTATCATGTGGCCACAAAAAATACGGCTCTAATTTTTCATTCAAACTTCTGAACATAAAAATCAAAAAAAAGAAGAGAAGCAAAGTCAAATAAACCCTGCAAAATGTATTCTGAAAGCCACTTTCTGCCCAATCACCACTGTTAATTTACTTGTGATTTTGTCCACATTTATTGCTCTGTCTTATCTCCTGGTGTTATTTGTAAAAATCTCTTAACAAAATACAACACTTATTATTGTACAATGTAACACAAATACCAATACGGTTAACAGCAACTAGAGATAAATTATGTAATTTTATTCTCTATTTGAATGTCCCTACTGAAGAAAATTAAACCTCTTCAAATGTTATTTTCACTTTTAATATTACCATTAGTTAACTTAATGAGCTACCAACATTGAGAATATTCAGGTGTACAATGCACCCATTCTATTAATATCACTTTAATAGGTTGTCCAAAAATGCTTCCACCTCTCAAATATCACACGTGCCACCCTCAATTCCATTGCTGCTGGAATACAAAAGTTCTGTTCATTCAGCACTACATTGTCAGCCTTCCCTAATCAATCTCAAATACAATCATATAATCTCCAGCTCATATCCCATACAACGAGACTTTGACATATCAACCCAATATTGCTAGTTTTTTATTCTCTAGTCAGATTTATTTACTTTATATGTAAATCCGTCATATAATAATATCCCTGCAGACTAGATCTACCCCCTTACCTACTCCAGCTTGCATTTTATGCATGTACTCGCTACTCTCCATTCAGCGCTTATTTAATGTTATTAAGATTTGTTTAATTCCTTCGGAATTTTAAACAAAACTTCTAAAATTGACGAAGAATATTGCGTCATCACCTATAATGTTTCCACCAGCTATAAGTCGATGGTTAATGCTCCCCATGAAATTCCCGGGGAGGTAGGGCAGAAACAGGAACACGTCAAAAACAGAGAAAACAAAGGTTTATTGATTTAAACTAACAACACTGAAAATTATACAAAAATAAAGCATTTGTCATTGTTATATCATTTATAACATTCCACAAAACTTCCATTCTACTTTCTTACAGAATGGAAAATTCATAATTATCATGGAATAAAATGGGCAAAAGCCATGTACTCTGCATAGTTATGCAGTACTCCATATTATTAATCTGTTTCTTTGCTCATTCATGATCACATACCTTTTACTAGGTATTAAGTTTAACCAAAATATGAGGCCATATTAAGGAACCCAAACCTGCTCAAAGCCCTCCAGGTGTGGTCTCACCAAGTCTTACATGATTGCAGTAAGCTATTCTTATTCCTATACTCAAAATCTCTTACAAAGGAAGTCAACGCTCTATTTGCCTTCGCTTACAGCGAGTGCATGAGCATGTTTGCTTTCCGTGACTGGTATACAAGGACACACAAATCCCTTTGTACATGAAGATTTCCCAATCTTTCACCATTTAAATTATATTATGAATCGTCTTTTTTTAAGGAAAGCTGACAGCATCATATTCATCAGTTATACTGTAGCTGCCATTCATTTGCCCACTCAATGACCTTGTCCAAATTATTTTGAAATCACTTTGCAACCTCCGCACACCACTCGGTTTTGTGTCACGAGTAAACATAGATAGTTGATTTGTTTCATGCTTTATCCACATCATTTAAAAAAATTGATTAAAATTAAAAGCAGCTGCATGTCATGCATTGATCCCTGGAGTACCCCACAAATAGGTGCTAACTGCCCTAACATTCAGGAATTCCAACTATTTCCTGTCTTTTAAAACTATTTATTTTAATTCTGCATGCTAATGCCTTAGAGGTGACTTCATACATGAAAACTATTTTTTTCATTTTTACTCAAGATTTACTAAAAAACAGCATAAAAATTGAATTCATTTTTAACTGGTTGACCTTACATATTTTATCATCATCTTGCTCTGAACAAGTAGATTTCCATCAAAATATTGTGCACAAATTTCCATCCTAACAAATGTCCTTATCGATATGTCATAGAAATTTATATTCAGTGACATCTCATTAATTTGAGGGGAAAACATTGGATGGCAATGGACAACGTTGAATGTGCAGCGATTATTTGTCATTCCAATAGACAATAGGTGCAGGAGTAGGCCATTCGGCCCCTCAAGTCAGTGCCGCCATTCACTGTGATCATGGCTGATCACCCACAATCACTACCCCGTTGCTGCCTTCTCCCCATATGCCGACTCCGCTATCTTTAAGAGCTCTATCTAACTCTCTTGAAAGCATACAGAGAATTGGCCTCCACTGCTTTCCGAGGCAAAGAATTCCACAGATTCACAACCCTCTGTGTGAAAAAGTTTTTCCTCACCTCCGTTCTAAATGGCTTACCTCTTAAACTTAAACTGTGGCCCCTGATTCTGGACTCCCCTCAACATCGGGAACATTTTTCCCGCCTCTAGCGTGTCCAAACAATTAATAATCTTATGTTTCCATAAGATCCGCTCTTATCCTTCTAAATTCCAGAGTAAACATATGACAGTCCCGCCATCCCGGGTATTAACATCGTGAACCTACGATGCATTCCCTCAATAGCAAGAATGTCCTTCCTCAAATTTGGAGACCAAAACTGCACACAATACTCCAAGTGTGGTCTCACTAGGGCCCTGTACAACTGCACAAGGACCTTTTTGCTCCTATACTCAACTCCTCTTGTTATGAAGGCCAACATGCCATTCGCTTTCTTCATTGCCTGCTGTACCTGCATGCTTATTTTCAGTGACTGATGAACAAGGACCCCCCAGATCTCATTGTACTTCCCCTTTTCCCAACTTGACACCATTCATATAATAATATGCCTTCCTGTTTTTGCCACCAAAGTGGATAACCTCACATTTATCCACATTAAACTGCATCTGTCCACTCACCAAACCTGACCAAGTCACTCTGCATCCGCTTGGCATTCTCCTCACAGTTCACACTGACACCCTGCTGTGTGTCATCTGCAAATTTGCAAATATTACTTTTAATCCTTTCATCTAAATCATTAATGTATATTTATTATTGAATAGGAAGCTTGTTGCATTTGCCTGAAGTTTTTTTAAATAACTCAAAATGCCCAGAGTGGTCAATAACAACAATGGAAAAATATACCATCTAACCTAAACATGTTTGACTTTGGATTCTATGAAATGGCACAGGAAAATGCTTTTAATAATGCCACAAATAAAGTGATTCCTGTGTAAACCTGTTGAATTTAGTGCTAATTTAACAAATTGACATTTTCATGACGTGAACTGCTCCCGAATATGCAGAATAAAGTCAACAAATACATCATACTCCATTTGGCGAAGAACACACACGTTTCATTCATTATATTTAAATACATGTTCTGCAAATGTAGAATGGACAATAACACAAGCACAGCAACAAGACATTGGATGCTGACAGCAAATGTGAAATTGCTTTGTTATTGCATTGCTCCAGCTGTACACAGAACAAGCCTGTTTAGCTTTAATCACAAAAAAAAGTTCAGTTGTACTCCAAAGACCTTACTACTTCAAATGAATCATGCCAATCAATTATTACAAATGACTTGTGCAATTTGGCCCACAATTCTATACTAGTATTTGTCGTTCACCAAAGTTATATCCCATCTTCAACTAATCCGTAGCTCTGGGTAGATAAATGTCAACTAGAAGAAATTGTGGCATCATGGGTTTACAATTTTTCGGCAATGGCATATATTAATGTTTCATTTAAACAAAATCAGCATCTACTTTAAAATCATAGTTTTTGATAACATAAAAGGATGAGGTAATATTCAGATCTTTTTCATTTGTCATACAACTATAATGTATGTTCAGCAACCAATTTGGTATTTCTACTTGAAGAATCTCCCATGTTCAACTGCTAAAGTTGTAGAAATGACTTAATCCTACGGCACCTAAAATAGTGTATTACAATCCTATATCAATCTATAGCTCTAGTCATTTAACATTGCCCCAAAGGGTATGCTTGAGTTGCTAAAGGGAAATGCATGCAACATTCAAATAATATCAGGATAGAAAATTGTCCCAATCCGTCAAATTTAACTGATTCACCATTTAATGCAACAAAAGATTTAGCAATATTAAACTAATACAATTTAGTTATATTAACTACCATGAACAAGCATATCAGTTAATAATTTGACACAATCAAATGCTGGTCCGAACATAGAACACTTGGATACAAAACACAATTCATTATTCCAATATTTGTACATAAAGAAATTAATACTCAACACTTTGTGATAATTGCAACTTCGAATGAACATCAAGAAGAATTTCAGTTTACCAACTGACATATTTCCTGCTCAGCACAACCAGCTACGATTATAATATTAAGAGGGGTTACTCGAGTTACCCACCTCTTTAATAAAGGTTCATAAAACGTGCCCTGCATGCCTCTAATTCAACTGCTGTCCTTCCTTCCCTATGATCACGGATGATATAATGCCACCCTAGACAATAATTGCTTCAAAAAATATATATATTTCACCATATCTTTCTCCATTTCCAAAGTGTCCCACAACATCCCTATTTTTAGGGTGTTTCCACCTGCTTACTTTAAGTCACAATTCCCATTTAATAAAGTACTTTGGAGAATTGTTCTAATATTGAAGACCAAATGCAAGCACACACTACTAATTCTGGGTTACTTACAGCTGTACCATCTCATTACAAATTTCCTTTTGCTATCTTGTACAATAATGCTATACCAGTATTCGCAGACCGAATGAAAAAGCTTTCATTAAGTTATAGGACACATAATTTTGACAGAATGGCAATTTATCCTATTGTTATATTCCCCTGTGCTCCAACTTCTAATCTGTGAAAGTAAATTACCAGTTTTTATCTTGGCAACTATCCAATGTAGCATTTAAAATCTCTGAAGTGCATGTAATTACAAGCAAGATCCACGTATAACTGCATGATGTAGCACAATGGAATAATGCCAGATCTGGCTCCCAATTTTCAGTGATCTAAAGCTACTATGAAATGGCAAAAATAAAAACTTGTTATTCTGGACATTAACTTTAAAAAAAAACTGCCCATGCTGAATGATTATTCACAAAACTTTAGGTTGAGACATCTAATGCTACTTCTCACCGCCTATGTTTTTGAGTACATTCCATTCAAATGTCTACATGGTGCGTTACAGTAAAGATTTTGCACTGTCACCTGCATAACTCGCTCAACTTAAAACACATACTTCAAAGGTATTGTAAGTTTTAAAGTATGCCATATCAATCCTGTAATAGTTTAGTGGTAGGTACAGTGAAAAGCTTTTGTTGCATGCCAACCAGTCAGTGCAAAGATTATACATAATTACAATTGTGCCATCCAGTGTACACATATACATGATAAAGGGAATAACGTCTCTTTATCAAGATAGTCCAGTAAAGTCCGATTAAAGATAGTCTGAGAGTTTCCAATGAGATAAATACTAGCTCAGGACTGTTCTTTAGTTGTCGATGTGATGATTATGAAGACCAATATCTAAAACATAATGTAAATAAACAATAGTTTTCAAAATAGGTTAGAAATTAATTTACGTATGGAGATAACTAATCTCTTGGCCATAATCATAATTAATTCACAACTGTAATGAAGCTCTATCTCTTCTCACACTAGACAAAGTGATATTATTCAGCAGAACAGAGATAAATTATCTGACACAATTGGATTTAAACGGCCGAAATTCACTTCACATAGGATCTTTCAGCAATTCTGTGGCACTGATTCAAAGCTTGGACTTAAGTGAAACAAGATGTCAAATGGTTTCCCCAATAATTCCAACCACACAATAAAATTGTAAAACTGGAACTAAAAGGTGTATATAAAAATGTATTAATAGTAAAACTAGAAACAAACCAAAATGGGAATTCATCGCATTCTGTCAGAAAAAAGGCACCCCTTTACTTCAGCCAAAGCTCGAAGTACATAATTGAATAAATATTTATCAAAAATAATACCAATCTGGCATTGTACATATTTATGTACAAATTATGAACTCAAAGTTAAAACAGTCATTAGTTTACAAAATTAGACAATCACAGTTGTGTTACAGAAACTGGTAGCATCAACAAGAAACTTAAATGTCACTAGTGATATGAAATGTAACAAGTGGAAGGCAACTGCAATATGCTGTGCCAAAGGCTGGAGGGATGCAGGTTCCCGCTCAAATGAATGCACACTGTTGTCATTCATGTTATCAGCTGGAGGGCAAAAACAGGAAGAACTGTGCACCTCTAATGGCAAAAGCAAAAGTCTCAAAGTTGCTTCCATGATCATTCTCTGGAAATATTACAAAAAGATCATTTAAACCAATAAAATATATGGTCAAATATAGACATTTTGGGCAGATGTGTTTTTAATTTCATGCATACTATGATATTATGTAGCATAACTTGCAAGGTACAGAATATATTTCCTTATTTTTGAAAGCACGTAAGGCAATACAGTATGATTAAAAATTAAGTAAACAAAAATGCTGGAGAAACTCAGCAGTATGGAGCATAGAATTAAAAACTCAAGATTGTTTCCACTTTAAACTAATGGGAGAAATAAAAGTAGGCTTTGAAATACCAAAAATCTATATCATCTCACATGTCTGTTTCTAATACTGTATCTAACACATGTCTGTAGTCATGCAGTGAGCCATGCTTAAATTGTCCATTCAGGTTATTGAGTTGAAAGACAACAATTTCACACAAAAAAAAAATCACCATAGACTGCTGCTCACAACTCCGTCAGTTTCTGCCTTCAGTTGGCTCTATTGGACAGTTAAGACCACAAGGATAGACAACATAGGAGCGCAAATTAAAATATGTTTCTTTGCTTTAATTGTACAGTATAGCCAAGATTCCTCAGAAAATCAATTTATGCTTATGGACAAGGGATCTGTTCTTTCCTTTTGCACTGGTATACCAAACACACCAACACAGTATTAATGCGGTGTTTTGACATCATCTATTTTGTATAGGCACTCATCATTTTGCTATTAATCTTATGAAAAATTAAACTGGAAACCAATATTTTAAAGCCTTAGCTTACTTGCTGTTTGGCAAAAACTAGCAGTTATATTTAGTGCAACTATGATAGGCTACGACTACACTCAAAAATTAACTCACCATTGACTCGATCAATAAGCTAGTTCGGTATTCCGACTGCGCATGCCCACGTCATGAGTCACTCGCGATAAACATTCTTGGCGGCTGTGCAGCTGCGTGGGTGCAGAGCTGCAATTCATCTGGGGTCGGAATCGGGCCCGGGTCTCCAGCGCTGTTGAGTTCCTGCTGGGCCGTCCCCGTCCCCTCCCGGGCGTCCTGTCCCTGTCCGGGGGAGGCCCGGGATTTCCGGGCTGATGGGGCACCGGCCCATTGCAATGGTGGCCCGGGCTTGTAGCTGGGGCGGAGTGGAGACGATGGCTCAGGCTCTGCCTGTCCCGCCAGCCCTGGACTGGCAGGGCGACGGCAGACGGGGTTTGCAGCCAGCGCAGAGAGGAGCTAGCTCCGCTGCTCTGGGCCGGTGTCCCATCAGTCCAGGGCTGTCGGTTAACCCAGTGAAACGGGCAGAGTTGAGCCGGAGTTGGCGCTTCTTCTCTACTCTGGCTGTGGCCGCGTGCCGCCGCTGTGGCAGGCCGATGTCCCGTCGGTCCGGGGTTGCCCCGGGCGTCTCCGGCCGCCCCCGGTCCAGGATGGGGTGCTCGGAGGGGGGGCGGGGACAAACAAGTGGAGGTTCGGCTGCGCTTCCGCCGCCAGAGGCCTGGGTTCGATCCTGGCTGTGGATGGGGCGTGGGTCTGTGTGCATGCGGCAGCATGGTTGCTGGGGGTGTTTATCGCGAGTGACCTTTGATTCATTGCGTTTTTCTGAATATCGAACTCGCTTATTCTTCACTAAAAAAAGAATCACATTTAGATTAACCGCTTCCTTTATAACCTATTATCAATATCTCAAACGGTTTACCAAAGAACTAATAAACGTCTCGTTGAACATAATCTTACAAAAAGTATCTTCAATAACAGTTCTTTAGCATCACATTCTAACAAAGTGACAACTTATTCTGAGGAGAGGTCAGGCTGAAGCGATATCTCTGCACACACGCTGTCCAACTTGCTGATCATTTCCAGTCTTTAATCTATAACTTGTCGCACATACATGCACTACTCAAAATGAAAATGCAATAAAATGATTACAAAGAAAGGACAATAAGCTAAAAATACACTATTTTTAAAGTCAGGGAAAAAACCTGACGTTCATAATTAAACTCTGTTAAGCAGTTCTGTTGGGAATCATTTTCCCCAATGTAATTTACAAATGGAGAATCAAAGTTAATTACAGAAAAAATTAAAATTACAAATGCCCAAACACAAAAAAAAGGCAAACACCGTTCTGCAAGCTTACAGAAAGACCACTCCATATTCCAGGCCTTGCCTAGGCCTTTCAAAGACCGATCAATCTCCTCGCCCGCCCAAGGAACAACACACACACAATCTGATCACGAACAAGGCGAAAAACCCTACATCTTCCCTTCCAACAACGAAATCTAATTTATATATTCGGCGTAATCAAGTTCACAAACGATGTTGACACACACACATACACAGAATTTTTAAAAAATCCTTGGGAATGCCAACGAGAAACCCCCCCCCCCCAAAGAAATCCAATATGAAGGAATAAGGCAGGGTGAGGATTGTGGAGGGGAGGAGGTGGGTTGATGATGGGGGGGGGGGGGGTCCACTGGATATTTTGCCCACCCACACAACACCCCCTCCCCCTGTCCCTGTCCCCTCGGCCGCGGCCTTCCTCACCCAGAAGCAGCAGCTTCAGCTCCCTGCGCGCATCCCGCTTGTCCCGCCGTAGTTGCCTCTCTATCTCGGCATTGATTCTCTTGGATTCTTTCGCCTCCTCGCTCAGGCAGCACGCCATGACAGAGTCGAGAGTCATGAAGCCGGAGGTATATTGTTTGTTTGCAGAGGTGGTGGTGGGGCGGGGGGGCTTTTGGTTAGGAAGGGAGGGAGAGAGAGGGAGGGAGGGGGGCAAAAGGAAGGAATGCCTTTCTCCTCACAGCGACGCCGACATGAAGAGAAATAAAGGGAGGGGGGTGGGGTGGGATAAAAAGAAAGGGAGGCGGAAGAAAAACGAAGACCCGGTTACGGGTTATTTTCTTTCCACATAATCCTCCGGCACGTCAGATTTTTTTCCTCCTCCTCCCTTTTTTCCTCTCTCTCTCTCTCTCCCCTTCGAAATGTTCACCGTTACCGGCTCCTCCTGTTGGTATTTTTTGTCGATTCGTTTGGAAAGGAAAATAATAATAAAAAACGTCCCCTTTCTTCCTCGCTGGACTCACTCTCACGCACACATTACACACCCACCCCCGCTTGTTCGCACCCAACTTGACGGCCGGAAAGCGAAGGCTCGGGGAATGTGAGGGGGGGGGGGTGTTCAACGCGCGCTCACGACTCGCGGGCGCGGGTACGAGCGCGTTCGGCGACCGTTGGGCTCGAGCGGCGACCGTTGGCCTTCCGAGCGCCAACCAGGGCGTGTGGAGAATGCTTGGGGGGGGGGGGCTCAGAATTGGGGCTTTAACTGACGTACAATTCGACCAATCAGCCGGGAACTCCGTCCCGTCCCACCCTCCCCCAGATGGATGGCCAATCAAACCCGTTGGGGGGGGGTTAGGGAGCTTTGACTGACGTGCGGCACAATCAATCAGGCTGCAGCCTCGCCCCCTCCCCTGAGGTAGATGGGCAATTAAACACGGAGGGGCGGGATTAGGGCCTTGGCTGATGTACGCCGCAACCAATCAGATGGGAGCACTATCCGTGGTGGATGGCCAGTCACACCCGTTAGGCGGGGCGGCATTATGCGCGTGCGCGCGTTGGGTGCGGGGGAAGGGAGGAAGGGAGGAGGGGTCGAGGGGTCCGTCGCGTGCGCGCAGCTCCGGGAGCTCAATAAGATCAGGAATGGGTGAAAGAATGAAGCTGGTTGGAGGTTCGTCCAAAGCCTCACTTATTATCTTTGACATACGTATTTTGCTATGTATATATATATATATACACACCTAAATATATATCTATATAAATTGTGGCTTGATTTTTGGTTCAAATCCATACTTATTTTGAGAAATACCACCATATGATAGCATAGCAAAAGGATTTTGAGTATAGGAGCAGGGAGGTTCTACTGCAGTTGTACAGGGTCTTGGTGAGACCACACCTGGAGTATTGCGTACAGTTTTGGTCTCCTAATCTGAGGAAGGACATTCTTCCCATAGAGGGAGTACAGAGATGGTTCACCAGACTGATTCCTGGGATGTCAGGACTTTCATATGAAGAAAGACTGGATAGACTCGGTTTGTACTCGCTAGAATTTAGAAGATTGAGGGGGGATAGAAACTTACAAAATTCTGTTGTTGGACAGGCTGGATGCAGCAAGATTGTTCCCGATGGATGTTTCGAGGCTGTAACTAGTAGCGTGGATAGGGGAGAACCAGTGGATGTGGTGTATCTGGACTTCCAGAAGGCTTTCGACAAGGTCCCACATAAGAGATTAGTATACAAACTTAAAGCACACGGCATTGGGGGTTCAGTATTGATGTGGATAGAGAACTGGCTGGCAAACAGGAAGCAAAGAGTAGGAGTAAACGGGTCCTTTTCACAATGGCAGGCAGTGACTAGTGGGGTACCCCAAGGCTCAGTGCTGGGACCCCAGCTATTTACGATATATATTAATGATCTGGATGAGGGAATTGAAGGCAATATCTCCAAGTTTGCGGATGACACTAAGCTGGGGGGGCAGTGTTAGCTGTGAGGAGGATGCTAGGAGACTGCAAGGTGACTTGGATAGGCTGGGTGAGTGGGCAAATGTTTGGCAGATGCAGTATAATGTGGATAAATGTGAGGTTATCCATTTTGGTGGCAAAAACGGGAAAGCAGACTATTATCTAAATGGTGGCCGATTGGGAAAGGGGGAGATGCAGCGAGACCTGGGTGTCATGGTACACCAGTCATTGAAGGTAGGCATGCAGGTGCAGCAGGCAGTAAAGAAAGCGAATGGTATGTTAGCTTTCATTGCAAAAGAATTTGAGTATAGCAGCAGGGAGGTTCTACTGCAGTTGTACAGGGTCTTGGTGAGACCACACATGAAGTATTGCGTACAGTTTTGGTCTCCAAATCTGAGGAAGGACATTATTGCCATAGAGGGAGTGCAGAGACGGTTCACCAGACTGATTCCTGGGATGTCAGGACTGTCTTATGAAGAAAGACTGGATAGACTTGGTTTATACTCTCTAGAATTTAGGAGATTGAGAGGGGATCTTATAGAAACTTACAAAATTCTTAAGGACAGGCTAGATGCAGGAAGATTGTTCCCGATGTTAGGGAAGTCCAGGACAAGGGGTCGCAGCTTAAGGATAAGGGGGAAATCCTTTAAAACCGAGATGAGAAGAACTTTTTTCACACAGAGAGTGGTGAATCTCTGGAACTCTCTGCCACAGAGGGTAGTTGAGGCCAGTTCATTGGCTATATTTAAGAGGGAGTTAGATGTGGCTAAGGGGATCAGGGGGTATGGAGAGAAGGCAGGTACGGGATACTGAGTTGGATGATCAGCCATGATCATATTGAATGGCGGTGCAGGCTCGAAGGGCCGAATGGCCTACTCCTGCATCTAATTTCTATGTTTCTATGATGTTGCAGAAGTCCAGAACAAGGGGTCATAGTTTAAGGATAAGGGTAAAATCTTTTAGGACCAAGATGAGGAAAACATTTTTCACACAGAGAGTGGTGAATCTCTGGAATTCTCTGCCACAGAAGGTAGTTGAGGCCAGTTCATTGGCTATCTTTAAGAGGGAATTAGATGTGGCCCTTGTGGCTAAAGGGATCAGGGGGTATGGAGAGAAGGCAGGTACAGGATACTGAGTTGGATGATCAGCCATGATCATATTGAATGGTGGTGCAGGCTTGAAGGGCCGAATGGCCTACTCCTGCACCTATTTTCTATGTCTATGTTTCTATGATCCATTGAACCCTAATCTTTACCTCTGATCCGGCTTCACAGATGCTGAGGGTCCGATGTATTTATCTTTATCTCCTGATTGTCAGTGGTCACAATTTGTTTTCACTTATTTTGTAAGTGCCGTTGTGCAATAAAAACATAAAGCGCACAATGTTGGAAACTTTGCGAGGATAGTTAGCATAATTCGATAGATGAGAGAATATTACGTTTCATGGGTGTATCAGAACTTTATCTGTTTTTTTTTGTCACGCTGAGTTGTCTTCTCACCAGAAACTCTCCAAAAAATGAAATACAGAGTGTTTTGCCCACCTGTTTGGTATGTCTTGACATGGTCAATGGAGATTTTTCTTTCTCCTGGCCAGAACCAGGGGTTACATTTCAAAGTAAAGAACTGGCCTTTCATGCAAAAGGATGGGAAGAAATTTATTCTCCCAGCATGTAGTCACTCCTTAATATTTCCAGCTCATGGAAATTTTGTGTGGCTTTGTTTAAGGAAATGTGTCTCTACCAGCATGCAATTAACCAAAATGTTAATTCAACTGTAGGTGAAATAATGGTGTTTTATTCAACAAATATCTACCATAAGTTGCTCCCTCAAATAATCCAACCACTTCTTCATTTTTACCAATCACTCCAGAATGTCGTTTCATGTGCTTGAAATGTATCTTCCTGAATTAATTCAATCCGCACAATTTCTGAAAAAAGGCTATTGTCAGCAGTGGTTCTGTGGTAGCACTTGGACCTTTCGAAGCAAAGATTCAAGTTCTCCTTTCAGAGATCAGACCGCAAAAATCTAAGTTCAGGTTAGAACAGATTTTTTGATGGTAGATTTATTATACATGATAGATTTTTTTCCATCCATTCATTCAAGTGGAGATAAAAGATTCTATAGCGCTATTTTGAACATGAGCGACATGTTTCCAGTTTGCTAACCAATGTTTCTCCCTCAATTATATACTCGAAAACCAGTCATCATATAATTTTTCCAATGGTGTTTGGACCCTCACGTGGGGCAGCACCTTGGTGCAGAAAATAGTGCTACTGCCTCACAGCTTCAGCGACCCTGGTTTGACCCTAACATCCAGTACTGTCCGTGTGGAGTTTGCATATTCAATGGGTGATTGCGCAAGGCTCTTTCGGGTGCTCTAGTTTTCTCCGTCATCCTAAAGATGTTGGTTGATTAATTGATCTCTGTAAATTGAATCAAGTGTATTGGTGAATGATAGAATTTGGGAATGGGAATAGTTGATGTGAATATAGGGAGAATAAAGAGGGAATTGGTATTGTTATTGTAATTAATTTATGAGCCATGTATGTAAAAACATACAAAGAATTTAATTTTTCATACAGTCATATCAAAAACGCAACAAGACACACAACTACATAAAAATTAACATAAACATCCACCACAGCGCACTGTGATGGAAGGCAATAACATATTATCTTCTTCCCTCCTTTTCTCCTGCGGTCGAGGCATTCGAACCATCCGCAGTCGGGGGCGAGCGAAGCCCCCGCATCGGGGTGTTCGAAGCTCCCGCGATCGGAATGGTTGAAGCTCCCGCGATCGGAATGGTTGAAGCTCCCGAAGTCGATCCCCAGCAAAGGGACCGCCAGCTCCACAATGTTAGGCCGCAGTGCGGAGGGTGATACGATATCGAAAATGTCACATCTCTGTCGAGGAAAGAGATTTTTTTTAAGTTTCTCTCACCCCCTCCACATAATACAAAACTAAAGATACACTAAAACATACATTTAATAACAGACTAAAAACAACAAAACAAGAAAAGGACGAGATAGACTGTTGGCGAGGCTGCCATCGTACAACACCGCACACGGATTTGAATTGTTTGTGTAAGTAGGACAGAGAGCTTGTATGCGTTCAGTGGGCCATAGATCTGATTTCCATGCTGTATAATTATGTCTCAATGTGAATTAACCGTCATGATTATTACAAGGCTTACATATGGATAATCCTTGCGCTTACCCTCTGGAATTCGCTACCAGAGATAGTAGTGGAGACAAGTTTAATTCTGATGATCAGAGGAACTGGAATAGTAACTGAAAGAAAATAATTTGCAGGGCACTGGGAAACAGATGAGGAAATGTGATTAGCTCAAATGCTCTGAGAGAGAACTAGTACAGATATGATGGGCTGAATGACGTCTGTAGTGCTGTGTGATTCTATTTCTGTAGTTATACTACAGAAAGAACTGCAAGTTCTGAAAGGATGTGGAAATTGCTCTGTAAACATTATGCCAATATTGGATGAGAAATAATGATGAATGTGCATGTAGAGCATAATCGCTGACATGGACTTGATTGGGCCAGTTCCGTATCACCTATCCTCAATGTAATCCTGCACATCTATCTACATTTCCTTAAAGCTATCATCAGTCAGTTAATCGTTGTTTAACATTCTTCGAATTGCAGCAGCCGCATAAGAACACGAGAAATGACAGTGAGAGTATGTCGTAGAGCCATTTGAGCTTGTTGTTTCGCTCAGTTTCATGGTTCATCTTATTACTAAGCTATTTATGCTGTTTTGTGAAACATATGGAATAAAAAGATCTGTTCTGATTTGAATCCCAAATATTGTATAATTTTCTGAATTGACACAATCTCCTGTTCTTCCAATTCATTCACCATTGACACCTCTCTTTACCATGTGCCTCTTAGTTTACAGGACATCAGTAACACTTTCCTGAAGTCCTCTGTTATCCTGATCTAAAATTATGCTTTCAAATGACATTTGCAAATTTAAAATGTAGTGCTTGAAGGTTAGCTGTAATCTCAAGAAGGTCTCCCATTTATGGTTCTGAAGTTGCATAACCTTTGCCCTATGGTCATTTGTGTGCAGTAACTGTTAAACCTGGCCCACAGTCTAAACTTAGTAGAGGGTCACACCCTGGTGATGTCTTTGAGTGATAAAGATTAATTTCCTTTTCAAAAGCATGGATTCTACTTTGGTGGGTGTAATGTATTCATACATATTCATGTATATGTTAATGAGTTGGTGTTCAATATAAACAGGGAATGTTGGGTAATAAACCTCTCTCTCATGATCCAGGCAACCTGCGTGTAAGTTGTTATTCATTCTGCCGTCCGGAATATAACAAAATTAGCGGTGAGGATGGGATAGAGTTGTGAACTCATCCCTTAAATACTGTTTTGTAACATGCAGTATTGTTTAACATTTTAAACAGTAAATAGGGAGTTGTGTCGCAGTTGTTTGCGAGCTGGACTTGATAGGCCGCAGATCATTCTATGCAGGGGACTGTAGTTTAAAACAGCAGCTGGACAAATCAGAATCAGAATCACACTTTATTCGCCAAGTATGTTTTGCAACATACGAGGAATTTCGTTGGCCAGATCAGTCATATAATTAAAAGTAACAGAACACTCAAAAACACATTTTAACATGAACATCCACCACAGTGACTCCTGCACATTCCTCACTGTGATAAAAGGCGAAATATAGTTCAAGTCCTTCCCTTAGTTCTTCCTCGGTCGTGGGCCTCGAGCCCCATTGACGGGCCGATCTTGCAGTGGGAGCGATCCCAGACAAGGGATCAGCTCCGATGTTAAGTCCACGGTGGGGCTCACGGCACTCCAAGGAGACTTCCACTACTAGTGATTCTTGGTCCCAAGTCAGCTATACCTTCCATGGCGGCATCAAGGGTCGAGACCCTTCTTGGAGTCTGAGTCTGAAGAATGGTTACGACCCAAAATGTTGCCTATCTCCTTCACTCCATAGATGCTGCCTCACCCACTGAGTTTCTCCAGCATTTTGTTTACCTAGGCTTTTTTTAATGGAAGGTTTTAGCCATTATCTTCTGGATGGGCTACTTCAAAATGGAATGTAGGGAAGCTGGTTTGGGTTTATTGTGAAATCCAACACGTCAGCTATGCTTAAAACAGCCGATATTCCTGACACAGCCAAAGGGCTACCTTTTAACTATAAAACTTTATGGATTTTGTTGGAGGTATGTTGCCTTAAACATTTGATATTTCTACATTAATAATGAGAAAAAGTGCTCCAATGCAAAATACATTATTTATAGAATTAGAGCATATCTTAATGGCTCATCGAATGGCTTTATTTTCTAACATAATAGATTTATAGTGTGACAGGGAATCACTGTGTTGACTGCAATGGAACAATTCTTAGGATGACAGGCAGCATCTCTGAAGAGAAGGAATGGGTGACATTTCGAGTCGAGACCCTTCAGTCTGATGTCACCCATTCCTTCTTTCCACACAAGGGCGGAACATCCGGCGACGCGGGAGGTGGGGGGGGGGGAGGGAGGGAGTGGTCACGTCCCCTTCATGTTTTGAAAGGTGGGGGACAATCCCCCCCCATGTTTTGTAATCCAGATTTTGAAATTTGGTGAAAAAAAAATTATTAAAAATCTCCGCTTTCCGCGAGACAGTGGGGGTGGGACTGATGATCGAGGGCGGTGAGTGGAGGAGGGAGACGTCCTGGTGGAGCAAAGATCATAGAGCGGAGCTTGAATCGGCCCATTTGCGGGGCCTTTCATCACCCGGCGCAGCTTAAAATCGGCCACGGGATCTTCCACCGCCCCGCGATCAAATTGCTGCATCGAGGCGATCTAGGCTCCCGATGTTGTAAGCTGCGCCGGGCGATGAAAGGCCCCGTGAACGTGCTGATTCAAGCCCCACGATTTGGGGCGGATGAAGCTGCTGTTGCTGGTGTTTGGAATCGGTCACCAACCAGGTCAGCTCCCAATGTTACTGTCCACAGGGCCCACGGCTGAAGCCTCGTCTGAGTGTGTGTGCGCGCACGCGGCCACCAATAAATTGTGTCCCCCCCATGTTTTGATAGCGATTTCCACCTCTGTCTCCAGAGATGCTGCCTGACCCACTGAGTTACTCCAGCATTTTGTGTCTACCTTCGATTTAAACCAGCAACTGCAGTTCATTCCTGCACAATTCTTCGGATGTATATAGAACATCAAAAAAACAAACACGTTATCCTGTCCTCAAATCAATTACAAAGTTACATGGATGCACCCTTGTTCAAATTATTAACTTGACCTGCTGGACAGTCCCGTACCTTATAAACATTGCCCCCATTTCAAATCTTTCATTTATTTTTTCTTAAAACCCTCACTAACCAAATGACCTGTTGAAATCTACAACTTTTTCGCACTGCATGAGAGAAAAATGTTTTAGGTAATTTTTTATTTACATTTCTGGTATGTATTTTCGTTTTTTTTCTGACTCACGTACAACATAGAAACTTAGATTATGAATCAACTACCACAAAGTCCAGTCAAGGTATATTTTCCTGAAGAGCCATTCTTTTCGATTAATTCTTGACATAACATTCTGAAATTGAACTTGTTAGTGCACATAGACTGTGCTGAACATGATGCCAAGATAAACTAATCTCTGTCTGCACATGATCCGTATCCCTACATTCTCTGCATATCCATGTGCCTATCTAAAAGCCTCATCGAATGATGGAACAACTCGTCTCAATTAAAATTGCACCAAGCCATCTCAAATTTAGAGATCTTCGTTGGACTGAATTACTGGGCAGCGAAATCTTTTCTTCAACACATCAGTGGTGCCATTAGCTGTCTGTATTGATTTAGATGAACCTTCTCTTATAAGTGCAGCTTTGACTTAAGTCAGGAGATAGGTGTATGAGAGATAAGCATACGATAAGAGGAGAAATCCTCTTGTACAAGAGGATTTCAGTATAGGAGCAGAGAGGTTCTTCTGCAGTTGTATAGGGCTCTGGTAAGACCACATCTGGAGTATAGTGTACAGTTTTGGTCTCCTAATTTGAGCAAGGACATCCTCGTGATTGAGGCAGTGCAGCGTAGGTTCACGACATTGATCCCTGGGATGGCGGGACTGTCATATGAGGAAAGATTGAAAAGACTAGGCTTGTATTCACTGGAGTTTAGAAGGATGAGGGGGAATCTTCTAGAAACATATAAAATTATAAAAGGACTGGACAGGCTAGATGCAGGAAAAATGTACCCAATGTTAGGCGAGTCCAGAACCAGGGGCCGCAGTCTTAAAATAAAGGGGAGGCCATTTAAGACTGAGAAAAAACTTTTTCACCCAGAGAGTTGTGAATTTGTGGAATTCCCTGCCGCAGAGGGCAGCGGAGGCCAAATCACTGGATGAATTTAAGAGAGAGTTAGATAGAGCTCTAAGGGATGGTGGAATCTAGGGATATGGGGAGAAGGCAGACACGGGTTATTGATTGGGGACGATCAGCCATGATCACAATGAATGGCGGTGCTGGCTCGAAGGGCCGAATGGCCTCCTCCTGCACCTATTTTCTATGTTTCTTAGCCTTGACCCCTAGAAGTAAAGGGGGAAAGAAGTAAACAACCCCTAGACCCCTGATAACTAAAAGGCAATACGGGGAGAAAAGATGAGGTACATTGAATTGAATTGAATTATTTCTCACTTAACATCACTAATTCTAAACATTAACTTTTAATTTCAAAGAGAGTTTTTTTTTAAAAATAAATTTGCTGTCTTCATTGACAGCTTAGATCGGACCCGCTGTGTGTGTGTGGGGGTGGGGGTGGAGTGTTTAGTGTATGTGTGGCACTGCAGGCTTCTCCCCTGAATTCCATAGAGCTGCCGACAGCTTTCGTGCATAAGACGCGCACGCTTAATTTCCAGAACATTCTGAATGCGTGACAGACGGTTGCATTTCACTCTCTCTCTCTCTCTCTCTCTCTCTCTCTCTCTCTCTCTCTCTCTCTCTCTCTCTCTCTCTCTCTCTCCTCTATATCTCTCTCTCTCTCTCCCCCTCTCATCCTCTCTCCTCCCATCTCTCTCTCAATCTCTCTCCCTTCCCATCTCTCTCTCTCTCTCTCTCTCCTCTCTCTCCCCATCTCCCTCTCTCTCTCCTCTCCCCCTCTCCTCCCTCTCCCTCTCTCTCCTCTCCCCTGCTCCCCCCTCTCTCTCTCGCCTCCTCCCCCTCTCCCCACCTCCCCTGCCCTCTCCCCTACCCCCATCTTCCCTCCACCCTATCCCCCCCCCCCCCCCACCCTTCCCCCCCCACCCCCCCTCCCCCCCCCCCTCCTCCTCCCCCCCTCCCTCCCTCCCCCCCCCTCTCTTCCTCCTTCCCTCCATCCTTCCCCCCCTCTCTCTCCTCCTCCCCTCTCTCTCCCCATCTCTCTCACCCCTCTCTCTCCCTCTCCTCTCTTTCTCTCTCTCTCTATCTCCCTCTCACACTCTCTCTCCCTTTCTCTCTCTCCCTCACTATCTCTCTCTACCTCTCTCTCTCTCCCTCTCCCACTCCCTACCTACCCCTCTCCCCCCCTCCCTCCCCCCTCCCCCCCCCTCTCTCCCTTCCCCCCTCCCCCCCCCCCCCCCCTCCCTCTCTAGACGAACCTGCAAGTTGGGGTCTATGCGTCAGTGGATAGGGTGGTTATGAGGTAAAAGGAGCAAATTAATAATATTAATATAATATCAAGGGGGGTAGTTAGCGTGTGTGCGGGGGGGTAGTTAGTGTGTGTGACGCCGCATGCGGCCCCCGCAACCACACGTTAGGGGAACAGACCCAACGGGTCTGCACTTGGTCTATTGTTCTATAGATTAAGGATTATAGATTAAGTTCCTGTGGATTGGAGGATAGCAAATGTTATCCCACTTTTAAGAAAGGCGGGAGAGGGAAAACAGGGAATTATAGACCAGATAGCCTGACATCGGTGGTGGGGAAGATGCTGGAGTCAATTATAAAAGATGAAATAGCAGCACATTTGGATTGCAGTAAAATGATTGGTCCGAATCAGCATGGATTTACGAAGGGGAAATCAACCTTGACTAATCTTCTGGAATTTTTTGAGAATGTAATTAGGAAAATGGACGAGGGAGAGCCAGTGGATGTAGTGTACCTGGACTTTCAGAAAACGTATGATAAGGTCCCACATAGGAGATTACTGAGCAAAATTAGAGCACATGTTATTGGGGGTAGGGTACTGACATGGATAGAAAATAGTTTGGCAGACAGGAATCAAAGAGTAGGGATTAACGGGTACCGCAAGGCTTGGCCTGGGACCGCTGCTATATACAATATATATTATTGATTTAGATGAAGGGTTTAAAGGTAACATTAGCAAATTTGCAGATGACACAAAGCTTTCTGGCAGTGTGAACTGTGAGGAGGATGCTATGAGGGTACAGGGTGACTTGGACAGGTTGGGTGAGTGGGCAAATTCATGGCAGATGCAGTTTAATGCGGATACATGTGAGATTATCCACTTTGGTGGCAAAAACAAGAAGGCTGATTATTATCTGAATTGTGCCAAGTTAGGAAAAGGGGAAATACAACGAGATCTGGGTCTCCTTGTACATCAGTCATTGAAAGTAAGCATGCAGGTACAGAAGGCAGTGAAGAAAGCAAATGGCATGTTGGCCTTCATAACAAGAGGAGTTGAATATAGGAGCAAAGAGGTCCATCTGCAGCTGTACAGGGCCCTGGTGAGACCGCACCTGGAGTATCGTGTGCAGTTTTGGTCGCCAAATTTGAGGAATGACATTCTTGCTATTGAGGGAGTACAGCATAGGTTCACAAGGTTAATTCCCGGGATGACGGGGCTGTCATGTCGATAGAATGGAGCGGCTGGTGCCACAGTTTAAGAATAAGGGGTAAGCCATTTAGAACGGAGATGAGGAAAAACGTTTTCACACAAAGCGTTGTGAATCTGTGGAATTCTCTGCCTCAGAAGGCAGTGGAGGCCAATTGATTTGATTCAATTTATTGTCATTGCACTTTTCAGTGCAACAAAATGGTTTAGCCTGCAGTCATAACATAGAACAAATAACAAACACTCAACACAGTTTAAGTCCCAAAGTCATGGTCTCTTCCCTCCTTGCTCTCCCTCTGCGCTGAGGCAATCAAAGCCTCCGATGTTGTGACCCCGCCAGGTGATGGTAGGTAAGTCCCGCGGCTGAATCCGTGCTCCGCAAATGGGCCGGTTGAAACTCCGCGGCCCGGAGCGGTCGAAGCTGCCGAAGCTGCCGTCCTCCAGTCCAGCGGACGCAGCTGTAGTTGCGGGAGCTCCAGAAACAGAACTCGAGCTCCCGATGATGTCGTCCACTGGCCCGCGGCCGAGCCTCCAAAGTCGGGTCGGAAGTTGGGTCGCCCCGCTACCACAGCCCCGAAGTCGGTCAGCCTCGTTGGTAAGTCCTGGCTCTGCCTCCGCAGCCTCGAGGTCGGTCGCAGTTGGATGCCGCCAGCTCCGCGAAAGGCCTCAGCGCAGACGGACACGGAGACGGGGGATACGGCAGGAAAGGTCGCATCCCCCCCCCCCCGAAGGAAGAGTCAAAAAACATGTTACACCCACCCCCCTCACACATACACAACTAAATAAACCGAAATAACCTGTAAAAATGGGACAAGAGAAAACAAAAAACAGAAAAGACAAAAGGACTGCAGGCGAGCCGCAGCTGCAAGGCAGCGCCGCGACTTCCGGTGATGCTTTCAAGAGAGAGTTAGACCTCTTAAAGATAGCGGAGTCAGGGGATATGGGGAGAAGGCCGGAACGGGGTACTGATTGTGGATGATTAGCCGTGATCACAGTGAATGGTGGTGCTAGCTCAAAGGGCCGAATGGCCTACCCCTGCACTTATTGTCTATTGTAAGACAAAATGCACAGTTGGTTGCACAGAATGAATGAGTCTTGGAAGTTATCCAGCTGTCTGGTATCGACTTTATCCGGTATCCGGAAGTGGCGGTGCTGTTAACAGCTGCGGCTCGCCTGCAGTCCGTCTGTCTTTACTTTTTTCTGTTGTTTTTTTTGTCTTGTTTTGGTTAACTTCTAGTTTGTTGGGTTGTTAGAGGGGGGGGGTGAAACATGTTCTCTGTGTCTTCCTTCGGGGGAATGCGACTTTTCCGTGTCGTATCCCCCTTCTCTGCCTCCGTCTGCGCTGAGGCCTAATGGTGGAGCTGGCGGCCTCCAGCCTGCGACTGACCCAGAGGCTCCGGAGGCAGAGCCAGCCAGGACTCACCAACGAGAGGCTGGCTGTCTTCGGGGCTGAGGCAGCGGTGGCCCGACTTGCTAGTGCGGCGTTCTGGCTTTTGGCGGCGGCCTGGAGCTGATGCAGCGGGGCTCGGAGCTGAGACTGTGGGACCCGGAGCTGTGGCGGCGGACCGGAGCGGAGACTGTGGGACCCGGAGCTGGGGCGGCGGCCCGGAGCGGAGACTGCGGGACCCAGAGCTGGGGCGGCGGCCCGGAGCTGATGCTGTGGCGGGCCGTCTCGGAGCGGAGACGGCGTTCAGGCTTTCGGCGGCGGCGACATCACCACGGAGGTCCGCTGGACTGGAGAGCGGCATCTCCGTCCTGGATCGATCGCCTCAGCGCAGAGGGAGAACAAGGAGGGAAGAGACGGAGACTAAGACTTTGCCTCCATCACAGTGAGGATGTGCTTGGTGAACTCGCTGTGGTGGATGTTTAATTTGTGTTTATTGTATGTTTTGTTTTTATTGGTTCTGTGTATGACTGCAGGCAAGATAATTTCGTTCAGACCGAAAGGTCTGAATGATAATAAAGGAATCTAATCTAATCTAATCTAATGATCTGTTTTTAGTTGCAAATAGATTGAACATTGAGGGAGAGAAAGTCAGTGTATCCCACTCCATTTTAGTGCTCCATTGTGGAGCCCTGAATATGTTGCAGGTGCATTTAATCTCCTCCTCTAATCTTGAGAAGCTTCAGTTTGCATTTTCTTGTGTGCATACCATTTCCTGACCACAAAGAGAAGGCAATGACTTCCCCTCTCCTTGAGTTGGGAGTATAACATCTCTGATTCATTAATGGAAAATAAAATGGGAGATATTGTAAGTTTAGAAATAATACAGTGGTGGGAGTGACACCGTGGTAGAGTTTAGCTTTACAGCGCTAGAGACCCGGGTTAGTTCCTAACTATGGGTGCCGTCTATATGGAGTTTATAGGTACTCGCTCTGTGTGTGTGGCTTCGCCTGATGCTCCGGATTTTTCCCACATTCCAAATACATGCAGATTTGTAGGTTAATTGGCTCTGTAAACTGCCCCTAGTGTGTAGGATGCGAAACTGTGGATGAGTGTACAGGTGATCATTGGTCAGTGGGGACATGGTGGGCTGAAGGACCTATTTCCACACCGTATTTCTAAACAAAACTAAATTGAAGGCAATAAGCAAGTTTGGTATTCTGAAAAACGCAAGGAATCATGGGATTTGTCAAAGGTCACTCGCTATAAAGAAAAAGCAAACAATGGGCTGGCTGTACAAACTATGTATAAATGATTATCTTTATTCATGATTTATGTATTAAAATATGTTTAATCTGAGGAACAGGTGTGCCATATAGCGGGGTGTAACAGCGAGAGTGAGGGGGCAGATGCGAATGGGAGACGGGAGAGCGAGCACGACCCATGCCTCATCCGCAGCCAAGATTGAACCAGGTTCCCCGGCGCCACAAGCACTGCCGAACCACCACTGGACCGTCCCCTATCTCCCACTCGCATCTGCCCCCTCTCTCTCGCTGTTACACCCCGCTCTCCCACTACCTGATTCCGGCTCGGCTCTGCCTGTCCCGCCGGGTTGGCCGGCAGCCCTGGACTGGCAGTTTGCGGCCACAAACTTGCAGCCGGCGCTGAGGGAGGAGCGCTGGCTCTAGCTCGGCTCTGTCTGTCCCATTGGTTTGGCCAGCAGCCCTGGGCTGGCGGTCGTGGCCCCAGACTTGCAGCCGGCTGGGCCCAGCAGCAAACTCAACAGCCCCTGCAGAGCCGGAGACCCGGGCCCGACCCCAGATGAAATGCATGCCTGCACAAAAATGCAGCACCACAGTTGCCGAGAATGTTTATAGCGAGTCACCTATGACCTGGGCGTGCGCAGTCAGAATACCGAACTGGCTTATTATAGACAGAATGATCCTGGTGCAGCTTTGAATTGCAATTTTGATTGCAATGTGAGGCTGAGATTCATCTGAATTGCTACTCATGTGTACTCACTAAAGGCAGGGTTGGGTTTCCAAGCCCAACCGCTGAAGGCTCTGCAGGAATTACTGAATTTATTTCGCAAATCTAGTGATTGAATGTTCCCTTCTAATAGTTGAGAATCATTTTAAGTTGGGAACAGGTGGGCAAACTCTTCTTGCAGTAAAATACCAACTTTGCCCTGAGACTTTGGCACAGTTTTACCTGGATAATCAGAGCACAATTTGGCAGAGCTGGTGTCGTCAACATTGTTTGAAGAATGGCATTAAGTAAGTTGTGCCCTGAATACTTTCAGTGTGTGCATGTAACATATGAATTACTGCGCTATCAATTTGTCCAGCAAAGCAAGTGACCAGAAGTGGAAATGTATCAGCACCCAGAGCATTAAAATTGTCCAGCAAAGCAAGTGACCAGATGCATTAAGTGTACCAGCACCCATAACAGCACTGAAGCCTAAAAACTTTTACCTCCACGTTCAAGAACTGCTTCTTCCCATCGACCAACAGACCCTTGAACCATTCTGCACAATCCTAACTGGTTGGTTAGGACACAGCTCGAATACTGTATTCAATTCTGGTCACCACACTCCAGGAAGGATGTGATTGCTGGAATTATTTCCATAAAATGAGCTAAAATACTTAAAAGCAGTAAAAAATGAAATAAACTCAATCACTTATGTAAAATAATACCTGTTGATTTTAATTCAAATATACAAGGAAATCAATTGTTGCAACAAGCACAGCCTGACGTTATATAATCAAGTAAATAATTGTTTCCTCGTTGGGTTCCCAGAAAGGGATTCATCATCAGCTTGTTGAACAGCTGATAGTAATCCTGGGAGTTTCATGTTCACAGTGAAATCCCAAAAATCATTACTCTGTCACATGAGGGAATATTAGAAAATTACATGGGTAACTTCTGATGTACCATACCATTTCTATACCGATCATTGCAATGCAGAATTTTACCTGGACAAACCTGCATATCAAATTCAGCATCTTTTAGGTTGTTTTAAAAGTCAAAGTCTCTCTGGAATCATATTATAGCATACAAAATTCTACATTATTTAGAAATGTTACATTTTTTACATTTCTGCACATTATCTGCATATGTATTCCGATTGTAGCTTCTTGAGAATTGCGACATTTTTTAATCACTTTCCAATTGGCAAGTGAATGGGGGCGCAGGGATAATGAAGTCCAGCATAGGAGAATAAATATGTTTATTTTTAAGCTAAAATATTAACAACAATGCCAAGTTCATTGTTATTTTAAAGTATGCATATTAGTATCCTTCTGGCATATAATATATTTACATATTCTTTATGTTAATAATTTTATAATGAGCATATGGCAATTAACAGGGAAAAAAAGATGGTTAAAAATATTCAGAAAATATTTTGAGTTATTTTCAATAATTACATTTCTGGTGTGGAGTTGCTTGAATGATTTTCCTCCATCGAGGCATCTAGAATTGTGTTTCTTTTTAAAATTAACTATTGAAAGAACGTGACAAATAAAGTGGGATGTGTCAGAACCTAAAATATGATATAATAACATATTTAATATGTAAGAAAAGAAATACAAGAGGCTTCCAGAAGTGAGTATGAAAAACAAGGGGGAAAAATGGCTATAAATCGCAGCATGGACGTGTGAGCCCCAAGCTTCTGATGTAACCTGGCTAACATTAAAGATATTCAGATTCATATTTAATTTAAACTTCACTTTGCATGTGACTGCAGTAACACATTATCCAATAATATTCAAATTATGAGAAATTACTCTTGCATTTAACTTGGTCACTGATCTAAGTTATTTATATTACTCCACTGTCTTTCCACTGATGCACATTTGATGCAGTAACTACATAATTAATAACTAACAGCAAGTGGTATAACACTTCAATATCCTACGTGACTTTCCTAATGGTATTTCTAGAAACTATGTTCATCAGAGAGAGCAGGCTATGGTCTCTGTGTAGCGCCTGATCTGAATGACAACATCTCAAAGCAGGAAGTTAATGTAGAATAAATAACAACCGAAGCATAATTTACAATGCAAATATCAGACAAAGCAATGCTATGAGACTCACGTGCATCCATTGTTTATAGGGCCATGTTATTCAGGATTGTTTTCAGTGATTTTGATGAAGATTAATGATACCAATTCTGCTTTCTTCATGCTGATGATCAACTTTATGTATTTAACTCACTCACATTCACATCATATCTCTAAGCTGGTTCTGAAAAGTATTTTGTACATTTCGCAGACTGGTTGTCCCAGATGGCAGTGAGAAAGCATGTTTACTGGTGGCAAGATGACAGCAACAAGTAATGTTGTGCCATCATTGCTGAGAATCACAGGGTGCATGTCCTGAATGATGAATCATGCCATTTATTTTGAAAGAATGAAGTTGATATCTGTCAACTTTAAAGAAGATCTTAAAGAATAATTTAGTTGCCAAACAAGGCCCACCCATCAATAATAGGTGGCAAAGGAACAATATAAAAGTTGTGTTAATTGCTGTAATTTGTCAGTGTTTCTCAATGCCAAGAACAGCTATGACAATTTAATTAATTTTATTGTAGCATATGCTCTTCTGGAAAGTGGCTAAAAGCATTTTTGTTTTTCCGTGTGAGGTCTTTCTCCAACTTCCACAATTTTCTCGTCACCTTTATTTTTAATCATCATGTAGATCCTACCGAAAAAGGCTACTGTGCTTGAACCCATTAAAGACTCCTAAATATAATTATAAAAATATATTCGAAAATATATCTAAATTTGCTGACAATGGGAAGGTAAATTATGAGACTAACAGTGTCTACAACCATCTGAATCTTTGGTGAGACCATAACTGCAGTGCTGCGTATAATTTGGGGATGGTTATATTTGCTTTGAAGGCAGTTCAGCAAAAGGTTCATTGAATTGATTCGTAAAATAAATGGATTATACAATGAGTAAAGATTATAAAGAGATTTGAAGAATAAATACCCTGATTGAAACATAGTAGATTCTTTGGGGATTTGACAAGGTTAATGGTGTGAGGATACTTCCCCTAATAGGAGTGCTTATGATGAAGGAGAAATATTTCAGGATAATTCATTCATCTCAGTTAAGACTGAAATTAACAGAAATTTCTTCCCACTGAAGTTGTTCACCAGGTCATCAAAGACGCTTTATACCAGAGGAAGCTGCGTATATTGAATCATCATATGTATACCCAAGACTGAGATAGATTTTTGGTCCATTTGGAAGATTGCGCTTAAAAATGAAATTGAGGCAACCTTCAGGTCTACGAGAATTTCATTAAATAGAGGACTTGTGTTCCTATTTCCATGTTGTTATGTAGTACTTCAGCAGTTCTTGTGAGGAGAGGAGTTGTCTTAGAGCCCACACGGCATGGAAATAGACCCTGTGGCCAACCTTAGCCATGTCGACCAACTTGGAATTCTTGGCCAATTCCATTTGACTGCAATTAATCCATATCACTTTAAACCCTTCCTATCCATCTGTCTGTCCAAATATGTTTGGAAAGTCATAGTTGTTTCATCCTCTATAGCAGCTCATTTCGAATCTGGACCACCTTCTGAGCGAAAAGGTCGCCCATGAGAACCCCTTTATATGTTATTACATTTTTCATTCCACCACACCAGAGATAACACTGTGAATGTTCACTTTATCCATGCCACTCATGATTTTATATACATCAACAACGTCACCATTCAGCCTCCTATTCTAAAAGTCCCAGGCTCTCCCTATAACTTAAGCCTGCAAGTCCAGGTAACATTTGATGAAACTCTGCTGCACCATTTCCACCATTTCCTGTTTATTTCTCTAAAAGACCTCTGAGAGATTTGTTTTCCAATTTCCACAGTGGAATTCCAGCATCAATGAATGCCTTGCACAGATCACTCGAAAACTCAGATTTGCGACTGGAGCCAGCAGTAAATGTATTGAGGAGCCAAGCTTGGGTAGTCTACACCCCAGTGGTATCAACATTGACTTCTCTAATTTTAGATAGGCCTTGCCTTCCCCATCCTCTTCCCCTTCCCAGCTCTCCTTTTAGTCCTACTGTCTCCGCCTCTTCCTTTCTTTTTCCCACACCCCACATCAGTCTGAAGAAGAGTCTCGACCCAAAACGTCACCTATTCCTTCTCTCCATAGATGATGCCTCACCTGCTGAGTTTCTCCAGCATTTTTTGTCTACCTTTGATTTTTCCAGGATCTGCAGTTCTTTCTTAAATAGATCTTGGAGAAAACTGAACCAGCGGGCAGCGGCACGAACGAATGCATGACCAATGGTGGCGTCCCGGGTTTCGCCCCGGTGGTGGAAGTTTTCTTGTAAGTTATATTATGTTAAAACGGTAATAATAACATTAATATTAATGTGTTAACATAGAAAACGGCATTGTAATCACGGTACAACTAGAGAAAATAGCATGACTTTTTAGCAAAACGGCAAAAAATTGCTGATTTAAGCACTCGATTGTGAAAAAGGCATTATCCTGGTGAAATTATCAAAAAAGGCATGAAAAGGCATTCATGGTAAAATCCTGGCTCTAATGATCACCATGGACAGGGTGGGCTGCAGGCCTGTTTCTGCACTCTGTGACGGTGACCACATTTATACAGGAAAAATACACAACATAGAAAATAGGATTAACAATAAAATTATGTTGACAGCAAATTCAACATTGTTGTGCAGAAAATTAGAGATAGGCGAGACAACCGTTGCTGTGGGGAGATATGTTGCCAATGTGGTCATCGGTACACTGGAGGCAGGTCAACCATCAAAGGAGCATTTGTTGACCGGAAGTATTGGAGAATAGAATAGAATAGAATAGTTTCTTTATTGTCATTGTAACATGGACCATGTACAACGAAATTTAAAATGTCAGCCAGTCAGTGCAGCATTCAAACATTTCTAAAAGCTAACGATACATACACGGTAAAATAATAAAGATAAACAACTAAATAAATATCACGAACACAGCACGCATGCACACCCAACCCTCCATCCTTCTGTCGATTTCACAGTTACCACAGTCCCTTAGTCTGTATCGCCCCTGCGTTCCTTGGCGGCTACATTTAGTGCCTTTATAGCAGTGGGGTAAAAACTGTTTTTGAGTCTGTTTGTCCTTGTCCTTGTAGATCTGTACCGTCTGCCTGACGGCAACAGTTCAAACAGGGAGTGTCCGGGGTGGGAAATGTCCTTTATGATATTCTGGTTTTTTTTGGTGCAGCGGGAACTGTGTAAGTCCTCCAAGGTAAGGAGAGGGCAGCCGACAATCCTCTGGGCGTTGTCAATGGCCCTCTGGAGCGCTTTCCTCTGAGCCGCTGTGCAGCTGGTGTACCACACGCATACACAGTATGTTAGTATGCTCTCAATGGAGCACCGATAAAAGGACAGCAGCAGTCTCTGAGTGATGTTGTTCTTCCTGAGCACCCTCAGGAAGTGCAGTCTCTGCTGGACCTTTTTCAGCAGCGCAGTGGTGTTCACGCTCCACGTCAGGTCCTCCTCAATATGGATTCCCAGGAAGCGGAAATCCGCCACAAGTCAAACAGCTCAACTACTGCTCAGTTGTTTACATCTTCACTTGCTGTACTTTGGCCAGAAGGTATAAAACATGAGAATGTTCTTCTGTTTATGACAGTTTTATTCCACAAAATGTTGCATTTGACATGCTTAGCTCAAGGACTTCATAGAATTGCCAAGCACATACATAGCTCGTTTCCAAATGTCGATTGCCAAGTTTCCAATATCAAGAAAATTTTCCTCAAAGCACCGTCACGTGTGCAGTTGTTGGCAGGAAATGGCACCCGAGATTCCGCTACCTCCTCAGCCCATTTTGACTAGGAGGGGTACATCGCTCTCTGCTGTACTCTACAATGCTGCAAATTTTGAAAAGATAAAAGAAATCATCAACTGTTTTGAAGAAAAAGAATCTGCTGCAGTCAGGATCATCAGTGAAATCATGCAGAAAAAGTCCCTCCATCGCAATCTTGTGTTTATTGCTTCCAATTTTGCAAACTTCCCACAAGCTATCACTTCCCTTGAGAAACATGGCGAAACATTAGTGAATAACTTACAGGTTTTCAACATAGTAATATTCGTAAAGTTCCTGGTGATGTAGGTAAAGACATATAAGGAAAATGTGAGAGAGTGATTTTAGCAAACAAAGATCTTGAAGAAATAGAAAACATAGCTAAAGTTCTCAAAGGTAGTTGAAATCACAAGATGTCGACTTGAGTATAGAGTCTGTAGCTTGTTTTGGGTATGCACCGGTGACTTCAGCTGTGGTAGAAAGAAGTTTTTCACAACTGAAGCATATTCTGTCTGACAGACGGCATAGTTTAACACCAGATAATTTGAAAAAAATGCTAGTAATTATGTGCAACCCGGCAATTTTGGTCATTTAATGTAGTATATATTATCATTTTAAACCATATTTTGGTGGTGGAAATAAATGCCATTTTTGTCAATAAATGCCTTTTCGTTCCCCTTTTTTAAATTTTATAATGCCTTTTTACCTGCCTATTTCTGAGTTTTTTAGTGCCTAAACATCCTGGCTCTAGTGATCATCAAGTTCTTATCCATACTATTCCCATTTTCCAGCATTTGGTCTGTTTCCTTCTGTCCCTTGGATTACTTTGATTTTTATGTACAAAGCAGTCTTGCATGCCGTCTGGTTCTGAATAAAGCTGCACCTGACAATTGTTTCAATTTACTGCATTTATTATCAATTGATATAAATTTCCTTTCCTTTCACGGTCCTTATCAATTTCTTTTACCTATGACTGTCTGATTAATTTGCTCACAAGTGGACTGTGGACCAATGTTCCCAGCAATTTGCTCCTCCCTGTACAAGTTATTTTCCACTCTCCACTGCAACGCCTCGGTGCCTCAAGACTAGCAACAGTTTGTGAAAAATCATACTCATATCTGTGCAGTCAGAATGATGGATTCTTATGATGCAAATTTGAATGAAAGGCATGGAGCTACGTATTGAATACAAAGGTTCTATCGAGCTGGTGAAACATAGTTTGGCTGCTCACAACATGAATGACTCCAATGACAGGAACTTCTTTACAATTCAAGTGAAAAAATACAAAGATTTTTACTTTTTGTTTATGCTGAGTCAGCTAGTTTCACCTGAGCTTGCAGTTTCTATCAGAAAGAAAATTAGGATTCATTTTTTCGATTGACGTGCAGTGTTTTTTTTTACTCCTGGCAAAAAAATCATGTGTGGATGTTGAATACATGATCTATGAATATATGATCTATCATATTGTCATATCGCATAAAGGAATGATGGTATTTAGATAATATATTAATGGGCAGTTACTGTTTATTTAACTTTTGCTCTATCAAAGAGCAAATGTCTTCATAGAGGAAGAAGAAGACAGACAAAAACGGTTACCATATGAAACTTCTCTTCTGCTATGATGAGGGCTCGGAATTGTGCGGTCACTTGAGAGTGAAGAAAAATATCTTAATGTAGAAGGTTGTTGGAGTATGGATTGCTCTGTCACTGTCTGTTTGAAATATATATCATCATATTTTTGAGCGAAAATCTGTTTATGCCTGAAGCAAATAAAGATAGTTTAATATGGTAAGAACAGAGAAGAGCAGGGAATTTTTACAAAGAGACAGATTTGAGACATCAAGGTACAGTACAGTAACCACTATATTTGCAGTTAAGTAAAATAAAATAGAATGGTTAACCCATCCAAGTTGGTTGTGGTCTTTATATGCTGTGTTTGATTATTTATCTGCGTATAAAGTAATTACTGTGTGCCTATTTGTCCAGCACTGTGATAACTGCATTGAAAGTTGACTTTTCTATTGGGTCTACATTACTCATTCATACTACGACTGAATGATTATGCATCTTTACTGGCACAAGTAGAAATTTTGTAAACCATTTGTCAGACTTGAACCATTGACCGAGTTTGTGGTGGGTGTATGGAACAAGCTGCCAGAGGAGGTAGTTGAGGCTGGGACTATCCCATCGTTTAAGAAACAGTTAGACAGGTACATGGATAGGACAGATTTGGAGGGATATGGACTAAGCGTAGGCAAGTGGGACTAGTGGAGCTGGGACATTGTTGGCCGGTATGGGTGAGTTGGGCCGAAGGGCCTGTTTCCACACTGTATCACTCTATGACTCTAATATGCTACAAGGGATAGACAAAATTATGAACAGATTGATTTCTATGTTTCTATATTTCAGCAGATGGGCTCAAAATTCTGGAGTAACTCAGCAGGTCAGGCAGCATCTCTGGAGAAAAGGAATGGGGGACGTTTCGGTTCAGAACCCTTCTTCAGGCAGGTTTGCCACTGCTACACGGGTGGTTTTAAACTGAATAAGGGGGGTGGGGTGTCAAATGGGATAGTCGAGGATGGAGGTAAAGGGAAAGGGTTTCTTAAATGTGTGAGCAGAGAGACAGAGGGGTGTAAAATGAGGGCAGAATCAATAGGTAGCAAGGTGAAAAGTAAAAGTGGCAGGTAGACAAATCCAGGGCAAAAATCAAAAAGGGCCACTTGTCAACATAATTGTATAAGGGGTAAGAGTGTTGTAAAAACAAGCCTGAAGGCTTTGTGTCTCAATGCAAGGAGCATTCGTAATAAGGTGGATGAGTTGAATGTGCAGATAGCTATTAATTACTATGATATAGTTGGGATCACGGAGACATGGCTCCAGGGTGACCAAGGCTGGGAGCTGAACATCCAGGGATATTCAATATTCAGGAGGGATAGACAGAAAGGAAAAGGAGGTGGGGTAGCGTTGCTGGTTAGAGAGGAGATTAACGCAATAGAAAGGAAGGACATTAGCTTGGAGGATGTGGAATTGATATGGGTAGAGCTGCGAAACACTAAGGGGCAGAAAACGCTAGTGGGAGTTGTGTACAGGCCACCTAACAGTAGTAGTGGAGTTGGGGATGGCGTCAAACAGGAAATTAGAAATGCGTGCAACAAAGGTAAAACAGTTATAATGGGTGACTTCAATCTACATATAGATTGGGTGAATCAAATTGACAGGGGTGCTGAGGAAGAGGATTTCTTGGAATGTATCTAAACCAACATGTAGAGGAACCAATGAGAGAGCAGGCTATTCTAGACTGGGTATTGAGTAATGAGGAAGGGTTAGTTAGCAGTCTTGTGTGTGACCCCTTGGGCAAGAGTAATAATATGTAGTAATAAGAGTGACCATAGTATGGTTCTTCAATAGGATGGAGAGTGACATAATTAATTCAGAAACAAGGGTTCGGAACTTAAAGAAAGGTAACTTTGAGGCGATGAGACATTAATTGGCCAAGATAGACTGGCAATTGATTCTTAAAGGGTTGATGGTGGATATGCAATGGAAGGCATTTAAAGACTGCATGGATGAACTACAACAATGGTTCATCTCAGTTTGGCAAAAGAATAAAGCAGGGAAGGTAGTGCATCTGTGGATAACATGGGAAATCAGGGATAGTATCAAAACAAAAGATGAAACATACAAATTAGCCAGAAAAAGCAGCCTACCAGAGGACTGGGATAAATTCAGAGTCCAGCAGAGGAGGACAAAGGGCTTAATTAGGAAAGGGAAAATAGATTATGAAAGAAAACTGGCAGGGAACATAACAATTGACTGCAAAGGTTTTTATAGATATGTGAAGAGGAAAAGATTAGTTAAAACAAATGTAGGTCCCTTGCAGTCAGAAACAGGTGAATTGATCATGGGGAACAAGGACATGGCAGACCAATTGAATAACAATTTGGTTCTGTCTTCACTAAGGAAGACATAAATAATCTGCCGGAAATAGCAGGGGACCGGGGGTCAATTGAGATGGAGGAACTGAGTGAAATCCAGGTTAGCCAGGAAGTGGTGTTGGGTAAATTGAATGCATTAAAGGCCGATAAATCCCCAGGGCCAGATAGGCTGCATCCCAGAGTACTTAAGGAAGTAGCCCCAGAAATAGTGGATGCATTAGTGATAATTTTTCAAAATTCTTTAGATTCTGGAGTAGTTCCTGAGGATTGGAGGGTCGCTAATGTAACCCCACTTTTTAAAAAGGGAGGGAGAGAGAAAACGGGGAATTACAGACCAGTTAGTCTAACATCCGTAGTGGGGAAACTGCTAGAGTCAGTTATTAAAGATGGGATACAGCACATTTGGAAAGTGGTGAAATCATTGGACAAAGTCAGCATGGATTTACGAAAGGTAAATCATGTCTGACGAATCTTATAGAATTTTTCGAGGATATAACTAGTAGAGTGGATAAGGGAGAACCAGTGGATGTGTTATATCTGGACTTTCAGAAGGCTTTCGACAAGGTCCCACATAAGAGATTAGTATACAAACTTAAAGCACACGGTATTGGGGGTTCAGTATTGATGTGGATAGAGACCTGGCTGGCAGACAGGAAGCAAAGAGTAGGAGTAAACGGGTCCTTTTCAGAATGGCAGGCAGTGACTAGTGGGATACCGCAAGGCTCAGTGCTGGGACCCCAGTATTTACAATATATATTAATGATTTGGACGAGGGAATTGAATGCAACATCTCCAAGTTTGCGGATGACACAAAGCTGGGGGGCAGTGTTAGCTGTGAGGAGGATGCTAGGAGGCTGCAAGGTGACTTGGATAGGCTGGGTGAGTGGGCAAATGCATGGCAGATGCAGTATAATGTGGATAAATGTTAGGTTATCCACTTTGGTGTCATGGTACACCAGTCCTTGAAAGTAGGCATGCAGGTGCAGCAGGCAGTGAAGAAAGCAAATGGTATGTTCGCATTCATAGCAAAAGGATTTGAGTATAGGAGCAGGAAGGTTCTACTGCAGTTGTACAGGGTCTTGGTGAGACCACACCTGGAGTATTGCGTACAGTTTTGGTCTCCTAATCTGAGGAAAGACATTCTTGCCATAGAGGGAGTACAGAGAAGGTTCACCAGACTGATTCTTGGGATGTCAGGACTTTCATATGAAGAAAGACTGGATAGACTCGGCTTGTACTCGCTAGAATTTAGAAGATTGAGGGGGATCATATAGAAACTTACAAAATTCTTAAGGGGTTGATCAGGCTAGATGCAGGAAGATTGTTCCCGATGTTGGGGAAGTCCAGAACAAGGGGTCACAGTTTAAGGATAAGGGGGAAATATTTTAGGACCAAGATGAGAAAAACATTTTTCACACAGAGAGTGGTGAATCTCTGGAATTCTCTGCCACAGAAGGTAGTTGAGGCCAGTTCATTGGCTATATTTAAGAGGGAGTTAGATGTGGCCCTTGTGGCTAAAGGTATCAGGGGTATGGAGAGAAGGCAGGTACAGGATACTGAGTTGGATGATCAGTCATGATCATATTGAATGGCGGTGCAGGCTCGAAGGGCCGAATGGCCTACTCCTGGCACCTATTTTCTATGTTTCTATGTTTCAGACTGAAAAATAGGTGTGTGCGGGGGGGGGGGGGGGGGGGGGGGGGGGGGGGGGGGGGGGGGGGGGGGGGGGGGGGGAGATGGAGATGGAGAGAAGACCGAACAAATCAAGGCCTGACCCACTGAATTACTCCAGTATTTTGTGTCTACCTTCGGTATAAATTTAACCTGCAGTTCCTTCCTACACATATTCATTTCAGCACAGTCCAATATCCTATTACAGCAATATCTTTTTTTTGTTCTGTGAGGAACTCTTATCTCTTAATCTTTGACATTATTAAGGGATAAGAGAGGCCTTGTTCCTCAATTAAGACGAACGTTAATCCTTTGACATCTAGTCCATAGTCAAGGGAATATAAAACTATGAAACACAAACCATAAAAGCAGTGCATAAAACACCTTCATAAAACACTGATTTAACAATAAATGGAGCTCTTTGGGCAATTTTCATAAATACTATTTTTGCATTTAAAGAAGGTGCAGAACAAATTTACTGGTATGATACCAAGGATGAAGTATGTCAGATATGTAGAAAGACCGGGTGGTTTTCATTAGGAGAGCTATTTAAGAGGAAATATAACCGTGCTATATTTAAGAGGGAGTAAGAGGGAGGGACAAATCACAGTGATAGGATAGATAGGGAAAAGTTATCCTATGGTGAAAGGGTCAGCATTGAAAGAAAACTGGATTTACTGTAGTTGGCTAAAGATTCAAAGGAAACAACAAGAAAATACCATAGTTTGGTTTATTTATTGTCATATGTTTTTTGATACGGCAACTATGGGAAAAAGATTTTGACTATCTTCCTCATCAATGCCACAGGTCACCTCTCAGCATCCTTCATCTATGGAAAACAAGCCCAGTATATCCAATCTCTCCCCATAATTAAAGTCCTGCAATCCAGGCAAAATCCAGTGATTCTCTTCTACTTTCATTCCTGTGCCATCACCACCTTCCCATATATCTTCTTCAACAACCTATCCAAATGTGTTGCTACTTTCAGGGAACAATGACTGAGTCCTCTTGTTCTCTGTTCTTCAACATTCCTTAGTTTATTTCCTGCCCCTATTTGACTTCCCAAAATGAATCACCTTGAACTTCTCAGGATTAAGTTGCATCTAACAAAACTCTGCCCAACTTTCCAACTGATCTGTTTTGGAAAATCTTCCTTATTATCCACAACATCAACAATGTTTGTCTCATCCATAAATTCGCTAATGCCTCCTCCTATATTCACATCCAAATTGTTAATGTATATCATCGATCGCAGTGGTATACCACTAGTCATGGAAGTCACCACTAATTTGAGGAAGGACATTCTTGCTATTGAGGGAGTGCAGCATAGGTTTACAAGGTTAATTCCCGGGATGGCGGGACTGTCATATGCTGAGAAAATGGTGTGGCTGGGCTTGCATACTCTGGAGTTTAGAAGGATGAGAGGGCATCTTATTGAAACATATAAGATTTTTAAGGGTTTAGACACGCTAGAGGCAGGAAACATGTTCCCAATGTTGGGGGAGTCCAGAACCAGGGGCCAGTTTAAGAATAACGGGTAAGCCATTTAGAATGGAGAGGCTTTTTCACATAGAGAGTTGTGAGTTTGTGGAATTCTCTGCCTCAGAGGGTGGTGGAGGTCTGTTCTCTGGATAATTTCAAGAGAGAGCTAGATAGGGTTCTTAAAGATAGCGGAGTCAGGGGATATGGGGAGAAGGCAGGAACGGTGTACTGATTGGGGATGATCAGCCATGATCACATTGAATGGCTGGCTTGAAGGGCCGAATGGCCTACTCCTGCACCTATTGTCTATTGTCATAGACCACTATTCTCAAAAAACATCATCACTACCTTCTGTTTCCTATTATCAAGCCAGTTTTAGATTCAATTAGCTAATTCACCTTGGATTCCACGTGCCTTCAGCATTTGAATCAGCGTACCACGCTGGCTATGGGTCAACGGCCTTACTGAAGTCCAAATGTCTACAGGCCTGCCTTCATCAATCTCCTTCGTTACCACCTCAAAAATTCAATCAAATTAGTGAGACAAGATTTCCCCCTCACAAAGCCATGCTGACTTTCTCTAAACAGTCTCTCCCTTTCCAAAGGAACAAAAGTCCAGTCCCTTAGAAATGTTTCCAGTAATTTCCCTACTACTATTGTAAGCTTGGTGAGCTGTAGTATTTTGGCTTATCCTTGCTGCCTTTCCTAAATAAAGCAACACTAAGATGTAAAAATCTCTATCAGGGTCCCTGAAATCCCCTCCATTGCTTCCTATAGCTTTCTGGGATCATCTATCCTTGTGTTCCAAGACATCTAACACCTGTATTTTGTTAATACCTAGATGATCCAGACAATCAATGTATTCTTCCCTGAACTCACTAGCCTCCATGCCTTTCTCTTGAATCCAGATGAAAAGTATTGATTTAGGAATTCACCCACATCCCAGCTCCAGGTATAGATTACCCCTTTTGTCCCGAGGGGACGCATTATTTCCCTAGATACCTTTATGCCCTTAATATACTAATAGAATTACTTGGGATTCTCCATAATCTTCCCATCAGGAATATTTCATGACCTCTTTTTGCCCTTCTAATTTCCATCCGTTACTACTGTAAATTTGACTGAGGTTAAGTATTTGAATAGTGGTCAGCAATTCCACTTGTGCAGACCACTGCAGGGAATGTCACAAATTCCTCCCACCCCCTCTCCTAGTTGTGTTATCGACTCACACATTGAAGCAGACTATACGCATTTTTGTATTATGTGAAAACAGAAAACATAACTCTGATTCAGGATGGCCACACACCTGACTGCAGTAACATACCCAGACTGCAGCATTCAAATCTGGGGACAACGAAGCATACAAACTGGCAAGGGGTAACCTATCCCGGGGGATCAGGGAAGCGAAGAGGCTGTACGGACAAAAACTGAATAGCCACTTCGAAAATGAAAAAGACACACGCCGCTTGTGGCAGGGATTTCATACCATCACTGACTACAAGCCCCCCCCGATGCGAATATGCCAAAGCAACCCCTCCCTACCAGATGAACTGAACGAGTTCTACGCACGGTTTGAGGTTAAAAACAGCACCCAGACACGTGCACCACTGCCATCTCCCAGTGACCAGTCGCTCAGGCTGTCCGCAGCCAGAGTTAAAAAGGCCTTCGCCAGCGTCAATCCACGCAAAGCTAGGGCCAGACAACATTCCTGGATGCGTTCTAAGAGACTGTGCCGAGCAACTGAAGGATGTCTTCAGACAGAAATCTCACTCTGCCAGGCAGTAGTGCCGAATTGTCTTAAGAGTGCCACCATCGTCCCTGTACCGAAGAAACCAAACCCAGCCTGCCATAACGACTTTCTCCTAACACCCATTGTAATGAAGTGTTTTGAGGCGACTAGTTATGCAGCACATCAAAAACAGTCTACCTGCCAAACTAGACCCACTGCAGTTCGCCTACAGAGCCAACCGATCCACAGAGGACGCAAGTCTCAACAACACTGAACCTCGTGTTGTCACATCGATCAAAAAAAAAAAACACCTATGCCAGGATCCTCTTCATAGACTTCAGCTCCGCTTTCAACACAATCATCCCGCAGCAGCTGGTGGAGAAGTTGGAGCTGTTGGGGGTTGATGCTGGCACATGTAGCTGGGTCCTGAACTTCCTGTCGCAGCGGCAGCAGACAGTCAGGGTTAGGACATCAAAAACGATAGCCGTGAGCACTGGCTCACCCCAATGATGACACACGATGTACTGTTTTCAGCAAGTTCGCTGATGACACAACAGTAGTGGGTCTCATCAGTGACAACGATGAATCGGCGTACAGGATGGAGGTATGCTCACAGGTTTTAAATCCCACAACCTCATTCTTAACGTGGGAAAAACTAAGGAGATGGTTTGACTTCAGGAGGGGCGGGGAAAACAACACCATAACAACACCATACACCTCTGCACATCGACGGAGCTGATGTGGAAAAGCAGCATGAAGTTCCTAGGATTACACCTGTCTGATGACCTGACGTCCACGGGTGGCAAGAGAGCCCAGCAGCGACTTCACCCCCTCCGAAAGACTACGGAAAGCAGGCCTCCCCACCACACACCTACGGACTTTTTACAGGGGGGACTGTTGAGAGCACACTGACATACGGCATCACTTCCTGGTTCGGGAGCTGCAAGGCGTTGGACAGGATAAGTGAAGACCGCAAGCAGGATTATTGGTGCTCCACTCCCCTTTCTGCTGGACATATACAAGAAGAGAATCAACAGAGCCATCTCCATCATCAAAGACCCTTACCACCCATCGCATGACATTTTCTCCATCCTCCCATCTGGGAAGAGGTACAGGAGCATCAGCTGCAAAACCAGCAGGATGCTCCTCAGCTTCTTCCCACAGGCTATAAGACTGTTAAATGAACTTTCCCCCCTGCCAAGTATCGCGCACAAACACCCCGCTGCCAGTCGGAACGGCTGTTGAATGTTATTGAATGTTATTAGAGGGTTAAATTGTTCATGACATGTATTTTAACTTTAATTGCTATTTATTTTGTAACGAAAACTGAATGGACACTGGTCGAGAAACGTTTTTTTTGTTTCCTCTGAGTATGCGAATACTCAGGAAATGACAATAAAGATTTACAATTACAATTACAATTACAATACCTCAAGTAAAATTGCCAGGAATTAAAAAGAAAAGAAAAATTGATGATAAATGACTGATTTACTAGTTTGAAAGGATCTGAATATGTTTACTTTTTAATGGGAGCGAGCTGCTTGATGCCTCAGTGTAAGGAGGTGGGACCAGAAGCACATGACTTTCTGTTAAAACGAAAGCAGTTTTCCTTTCCTTTGGTTCACACTCATACACAGAAGAATAGTTTCTTGTTTGAGGGCAGTGAAAGTCAAAACGGCTTCAACCACAAAATAGTGACTTACTCTGAAAAATATTTTTTATGGAAGCAATCTATATTGACCATTGACAAATTATTTTGGGGATGGAGAATTACTAACATACCCTGTAAATAGAACATAATTGTGTTATGCCCGCATTGCAAACATTGATAAATAGAAAACATAACTACGAACAGACATCTGCCAGATCTTTAAGATATGCAGAGATATTGCCTGCAATGATGCTTATTAACAGCATTATTTTGTTTCATTGCAAAAAAATATTTGGCGATATCTTTTCTTTAACAGATTAAAACTGACGAGAGAATGTTAGGAATGCAAAGTTCCACCTAGAAAGCATTCCACAGTAAGGAAGGAACCAATTGTGATTACATTATGTTCTCCAAAAACTACCTTGACAGGTTTGTTGAAATCCAATCAAAGCATTGTTAATCATGCACTGGGCAAATCCAAACTTATTGGGCACTTAAATATGTTTATAAAACAGAATATTATAATGCATAAAATGTCTCGTACATTTGTTAAGGTTAGTGAGTCACCACAGGAACATTCAGTTGTTTTAAATACAGTGATAATTTGCTTAAAGTTGAATAAAGCTATGCCGTCTTGCTCAATGTTTCACGCTTTTGCTTTGCTTTAATTAACCTCCCTCTGCAAAAAAAGGTCCTGCAGAATAAATATCTCTGAAGATCACCAACTGTTCTATATATTTCTGCTTTGACTTTGGTGGGAGTTTGTCAAAGTAGCAGCTTTCATTTATAGCGCATGTTTAATTAAATATTCCGAGATCTTATTAAACAAAATTTGGCAGCACATTGCATAAGGTGATAGCTGAACAGGCAACTGAAGACTCTGAAGGAGAAGGTAAACCAGGCCTGAGTTGGAGAGGCATTGGGATGGATTTCTGAAGCTGAGGGTTTGGGCAACTCAAGTCATGAAAGCCATTAATGGAACAATTATACTGGACGTGTGCAACAGGCCAAAATCTGAGAAGATCAAAAATTTTAATGCTGTCTAGAATTAGAGCAGTTTACATTAGGAAGGATTTCAAGTCAAGTATTTTAAGATTTAATGTATTCCTGGATTACAAACATGGGAATTGTGGAACCGAGATGCCACAAAACAGTGGCATTTTTCACATGCCCACAACTGACCCATGCATGGATCCATGCTAGCACAATTTGCATTCACAGTACTCCTTTAATTTGCTAAAAAAATGTCCAAAGCACTTCCTTGGAATCATCTCAGAAATAATTTCATACAGTCAGACACTGGCCCATAATCTGTACAGATCTTATGTTCATTTATATGGATGGTGAGTCAGGGTGGAGTCTTCAACTCTACCACGTACTCCCACTGCTGCACATGATAGGGAGGAGCTACATCAGGAATTCAATGACCTCATTGCAGGATCCTGTTAAATGAATTGTGTCCAGAAAAGACCACACACAGAGATTCACTCAAATACTTTTGCACCTGGGAGTCAGGGAAAGCAAGAATGAGAATATTTTATAATTTACTGTGTTGTCAATGTGCCAATCCATTCATTAGCAAGTAAAGGTAAGTTGGTGACTGAGTTTGAGTTGCTTGACAATAAAGTAAACAAACTAACTAAGGAAGCATTAGCACAGGAGACTTAAAAACCTAGTCAGAGAAATAACAGATAAATAATATTCTTGGGGAAGAGAGCCAGATTTAAGAAGGGAATTTTAGACATTGAATACTATTCCTGCCAAACGGAAGAAGAAAGAAAGTTATGAATGCCCAAGAGGCCAACGTTTTCAAAAAGTTGCAGGGCTCGAGACCATACAATACGATACCGTTTATTGTCATTGGAATCTCAAATGAAGTTCAAACAAAATTTGGTTTCTGCAGTCATACAACAAGAAAAAAAGAAGGGAAAAAAAATACCAAGACACACAATTAACACAATTTACACAAACATCCATCACGGTGAATCTCCTCCTCACTGTGATGGAAGGCAAATTCATTGTCTCTCCCCTGTTTTCCATTCTTCTCCCGATGTTAAAGCCCCCGGCGGGCGATGGCAAGTCCCGCGGCCGTTAAAGCCGCGCCGGGCGATGTAAGGCCCTGTTCCGGGTCTTGATGTTGGAGCCCCCGGCGAGCGATGGCAAGTCCCGCGGCCGTTAAAGCCGCGCCGGACGATGTAAGGCCCTGTTCCGGGTCTTGATGTTGGAGCCCCCGGCGGGCGATGGCAAGTCCCGCGGCCGTTAAAGCCGCGCCGGGCGATGTAAGGCCCCGCTCCGGGTCGTTTTCAACCCTGCAATTCGGGCGGGAGAAGTTGCCGTTGCGGGAGCTCCGAAAAGCGGTCTCCCAGCAGGGACCCGCGAGCTCCCGATGTCACCGTCCACCGGGCCTGTGGCTGGAGCCTCTGAAGCTCCGGAGTCGGGTCACAGTCGCGCACCACCACAGCTCTCCACGCTCCGAAGCCGGCAAGCTCCACGATGGTGAGTCCGCAGGCTCCGTGACTGGAGCCCCCAGGTCGTTCCAGTTGGAGGCCGCTCCACGGTGCTAGGCCCCAACAACAGCGGAGACCCGACAGGGAAAAGGTCGAGTCCCCCGTAGAGGGAAGAGATTTAAAAGTTCCGCCCCCCACATGTACACAGCTATAAACAATATATAAACTACAACCAAACTCTACACTCAACAGGACAAAAATAAAAAAAGACAGACGGACTGCAGAGGCTGCTGCCGTGAGATGCTGCCATCTTACATCATCTGCTCCTCCATTCCCCTACTCTGGGCCAGAGATTTTGTGCATCTAAATGTTTCATTTCACTATTATAGAAGTATTGGGGATGTATTGGATATGCAAGAAGAGAAAAGGGAGTTAATTACAAGGGGGAGAATTTTAAATTGGGTGCCTACCACCCAAACATGTAGAGCGCAGTTTGTAACTTTGAGAATAGTTCCCATGCTTTGGCAGAGGTTGAAACCTGGTGGAGATAGAAATGGGAGATCACATGTCTGTTCTACTGAGTTACTCCAGCATTGGGGTGGATATTGCAACCTTCACGTGGTCCACACTGTTTCGACTAATGCAATCAACCCGACGTGAACAAACAAATAGATGTAGTGTTTTGTTAGGTTGTGCACGCCGTACGCAAGAAGAAGAAGACTCCAGCATTTTGTGTCTATCTTAGGTAATGTGCTATTGCAGGTTGCCGATTTTGTGTAAATTGGTTTGAAACAGCAGGAGATGAACACCTAATGACATGCATGCTCTCAATGATAGGCAGATGATTGGGCCATCCCTGTACCCCACCACCTCCTCTCCCTCCTGCCCTCACCCCACCCCACCCCACCGTGCCTGTCCAAAACTTTTGACTGCATCTGGGATCAGAGATAAAGTCTCTGACAAGAGTGCGAGGATGTTCTCCTCTTGCTTATATTTGTTCCCAATACTTCTATAATAGTGAAATGAAACATTTAGGTGCACAAAATCTCTTGCCCAGAGTAGGGGAATCGAGGATCAGATGACATGAGTTCAAGGTGATGGGGAACAGATTAAATAGGAATCTGAGAGGTAACTTTTTCACACAAAGGGTGGTGGGTGCATGGAATAAGCTGCCAGAGGAGATAGTTAAGGCTGGGATTGTCCCAACATTTAAGAAACAGACTGGTACATGGATAGGACAGGTTTGGAGGGACATGGAGCAAGCACAGGTAGGTGGGACTAATGTAGCTGGGACATGTTGGCCGGTGTGGGCAAGTTGGGCCGAAGGGTTTGTTTCCACACTGTACCACTCTGTGACTCTATCACGAAAACAGCTGCAGGAGGAATGCAATTTTATCAAGAAAAAAAACAGGAGAGAACAACACTATCAAAAGGACGGTTACACAAAAAAGCTGGAGAAACTCAGCGGGTGCAGCAGCATCTATGGAGCGAAGGAAATAGGCAACGTTTCGGGCCGAAACCCTTCTTCAAACAGGTCTGAAGAAGGGTTTCGGCCCGAAACGTTGCCTATTTCCTTCGCTCCATAGATGCTGCTGCACCCGCTGAGTTTCTCCAGCTTTTTTGTGTAACCCTCGATTCTCCAGCATCTGCAGTTCCCTCTTAAACACTATCAAAAGGACTGTGTGTAGTCGGGTTGCCAACTTCATGAGAAAGAGTTGGAGACCAGGTGAAAATTAGAGAGGGAATGTTGCTAATTTATAATAGGACACAAACAAATAAAATGCACCAAGATTATTATTATTGAGGAAATGCCAAGTATTTCTTAATGTTAGCAGATGGATGGACACAACAGTTTCAATATCTTCCTGTTACATTCAATCATTCGATTATTTACTAGGTTTACAGCTATCCGACAATGACAAGAGCCATAAATTGGATAGTTATATGGATGGGAAGGGAATGGAGGGTTATGGTCTGAGCGCAGGTATATGGGACTAGGGGAGATTAGGTGTTCGGCACGGACTAGAAGGGTCGAGATGGCCTGTTTCCGTGCTGTAATTGTTATATGGTTATATGCATTCATTTTTATGAGCGTGTGTGATTCACAAATGGTCTTTTACTGTCTCAAGTGATAATGCCTGAAATTATTGCATTTAATTTCCATTTGATATTCATTGTACTTTGTTGCTCTGTTTGGAAGTGGGCCAAAGGTGAATCTGACAGTGGAAACAGGAAAGGTCTGGGCCTTGTCAGAACACATTACCTTGCATCACCTGCTTAAACTTCATACGCAGTCATCTGTTTCTAGTGACTAATCTCAAAACATAATAAGCTGTATATTATTTCTAAGCAAAGTATTTAGAGTTTTTAAAGGTTATGAATCCATGAAAAATATTAACAGTGACTGGAAGAGATTAAAATGCTGTTGTAAAAGCCATTTTTGTATTTTAAGAACTAATATTTATATTTATTATTTTATAGTTTTGAACACTCTTGGGTATTTTTCACGGTAGGTTTTATAAGGCCTGAATCATAGTACAGTAGCAATCTGCTGCAATTGAATTGAAATATATACCCTGTGGCCAGATAGAGGGCAAATCTTTTTCCCAGGTTAAGAATAAGCAGGAGAAATCTTAATAAACTTGTTTTTAATATCGCATCTTCTCAAAGTGGTACATTTTTGATTTTTTTATTTCAAGGAGAATTTAGAAAAAATTGAATTTCACATTGATTTTGCATTGATTGAACTTGCAACTGTGCAGCTGATTGAGAGGTGGTGAATCATTGATATCAAATTCTGAATTGACATGATTCACCGCAAATATGCATATGTTACCAGATGACCTCCTTCTAAAATAAGTGTTGATAACGCCACGCATATTCTCATTGCAAATATTTTGCCTATTTTTAAACAGATGACGGATTTGGGGAAAATATATGAAACCCCACCCTAAAACCACCTGCATATTTCACAGCAGTACTTATGCATTATTGAGTATCCTCTTGTGGAGAGATGATATAGAAGGTATAATATTTTAATGTTGCTTTCCCACCATTATTACAATCTTAAAAGCAGCAATTACAAATGATTTAAATTTTGCTATGGCCATAAAGGATGTTATCAGTATTTGTTGTATGATGGATAAAATTTGAAAATAAGCATTTGTATTCACAGACAAAGATGGAAATTCAGACTGCTGCCCACGTCACCACTTGCCCACGCACATTTGTTCTTCATATTCCATCCCTTAATCATTCTGGTTCTCCACTTGTGCATCTTCACAATAGTTTTAGTTCAGCTCAGTTTCGAGATACAGCACAAAAAAATGTTCTTTGGCCCACTGAGTCCGCGCCGACTAGCAATACCCGCGCACAAGAGACAATTTACAATTTTACCAAAGCCAATTAACCTACGAACCTGTACATCTTTGGAGTGTGGGAGGAAACCAAAGCACCCGGGGAAAACCCACGCAGGTCACGGGCGAACGTTCAAACTCCATACAGACAGCACCCATGATCAGGATCCATGCCCCGCGGCTAAAATAACTGAATAATATTTTTGGACTATGGTGACTCGAATTTTACACCATATTTTTATCATGATTACATCAATGATTAGTGGTGAGATTACTGAACTACTTTATTTTAGTCACTGCCATTGAGCACTATTGTAATAACTCCAATAACTTATTCATTTAGCAAGTATCGATCTGGGAAACAGCACCAGATTTCTCATTTGCTTTAATGTAATAAAAAGGAACTGCAGATGCTGCTTTATACCAAAGATTAATGTAAAATGCTGGAGTAACTCAGTGTGTTAGGCAGCATCTTTCAATTATGATAGGAGGATTTTGGTCGGGACAGAAAACATATGTAGTGGGCGGGGTAATGGATTGGAAGCAGGCTAAATGCAGGAAAAATCAGGGTTGGAACAGATAGGCCACTTGTTTGCAAAGATCATTGTGATATATAGGTGCTGTAAAAATAGCAACCTGTGGAATTGTTTAATAGAATTAAGTAGGAGGGGAGGGAGATATCAAGCGAGTAACCTAAAATTGGAGAATACAACGTTGCAAGCTACGTTGCCTAGGTTGTAAGCTACCCAAATGAAATTTGAGGTGTTGTTCGTCCAATTTGCATGTGGACTCATTCTGATAATGGAGGATGCCCGGGACTGAAATGTCAGTAAGGGAATGGGAAGGGAGATAAAGTGATTAGTAACTGGGAGATCCAGTAGGCTATGGTGGATCAAGCATAAGTGTTCAGCAAAATGTTTGCCTAGTCTAGGCTTTGTATCGCCAATGTACAGGAGCCCACATCAGTAACACCGGATGCGGTAGATGAGGTTAGAAGAGGTGCGTGTGAACCTTTGTCTCACCTTGAAGGACTGTTGGGGCCCATGGATGGTCGAGGAAGAATGTATAAGGACAAGTGTTTTGGTTGCAGAGGAAAGTACTTGGGAAACATATTTCTCAATTCAACCCTGTTGCTTTTAGGTGTTATCAATCAACAATGACAGAACTCCCTCCCATAGATGCCTCTCTGATCCCCATCACCAACAGGCCAGGAGAGGCCAAACCTCAGCATCATTGATAACAGCTAGGTCCAATTAGCTAATATTCCATTGGTGCACCTGAACCGTGTCAGCCTACTCTTTATGAACCTAGACGTTCCAAGGGGAGGGGATGAGAGGGCTTGTATTTATGAGGATGAGAGGAGATCTGATAGAAATATATAAAATTCTTAATGGATTGGACAGGCTAAATGCAGGAAAAATGTTCCTAGTGTTGGGGGAGTTCAGAACCATGGATCACAGTTTAAGTGCTAAGATGAGAAAAAACTTTTTCACCCATAGATTTGGGAATCTGTGGAATTCTCTGCCACTGCAGGCTGTGGAGGCCAATTCACTGGATGTTTTCAAGAGAGAGTTACAATAGATTTAGCTCTTAGGGCTAATGGAACCGAGAGATATGGGGAAAAAACAGGAATGGGGTACTGATTTTAGATGATCAGCCTTGATCATATTGAATGGCGGTGCTGGCTCAAAGGGCTGAATGCACCTATTTTCTATGTTGGAAGGGAAAAAAGTAGTTAAGGACAGGGCACCTCCCTTCTCGCTGTGTACCCCTGTTGTAAGTCTGGAGGAAGACAAAGCCACTGGGACAAACCCGAGACCACCAGCTCCACCAATTTATGGTCAAGACATCGCAGCCAGGACAAGCGTTAGACAGCGAGCCCCTCCATTGAGGCCAACACTGAGTGGCCGGGCATTCCTTTTGCTTCCTTTTGTCAAAGTAGGGCAGAAGTCTGAGACTACTGGCACCTTCTCTTGAGGCAAGGATGAACCGCCGGGACATGCCTGAGATGGCTGTGCCTCCTCCTTCGAGACCAGGACTGAGCTGCTGGGACAAGCCCAAAATCGCCAATGTCTCCTCACATGTGCACTGACCACGATGACCCCCACCCCCCCACGCAGACCTGGACTTTCTTGCTGCCATAAATAAACCACATTAGTTGAGTTCACCTGACTGCAAGTGCCAGTATTGTCATTGTCAAACCAGCATCATCACCGATGCCACATTGACTTTGATTTTCAAGGCTATGACCAATGATAAACAGTGCAGGGACGAACTGCAGATGCTGGTTTAAACCAAAGCTAGACTCAAAAAGCTGGAGTAACTCAGTGGAACAGGCAGCATCTCTGGAGAGAAAGAATGGGTGATGTTTCGGGTCAAGACCTTTCTTCAAATTAGAGGAACAGCATCTCATTCCGCGTGGGCAGCTTGCAGCCCAGTGGTCTGAATATTGATTTCTCTCACTTCTGGTAGCCCAGGCATTCCCTCAATCTCTATCCCTCCCCCACCAAGTCGCACTAACTTCTCATTTTCACCCTACAAACAGCTTACAATGGCCTGTTTCCTTTATCATCGTTACATTTTTGCATATCTTTAATTCATTGTTCTTTATCTCTCCACATCATCGTCTCTACCTTTTGTTTCCCTTATCCCTAACCAGGTTGAAGGAGCATCTCGATCCGAAATATCACCCATTCCTTCTCTCTAGAGATACAGCCTGTCCCACTGAGTTACTCCAGCTTTTGGTGTCAACCATTGATCAACATATCTCTTGAAACAAGTTGATGACCTTTTGGTTGGAATTTTCTCTCATCCAGCAGACAACAGTATAGGTTGATTTATGTGGAAGTTGGAAAGATCATTGATATATATTGTGCTGTAAAAATAAAAACCCGTCAATGAATAAATTAAAGGAAGATGAAGTTCAAGCGACTTCACCTGTTGAGAAAATGGTGTTGTAATGTTCATATAAACTTCTTAAAAATTTGTTTCAAGAAATGAGAGAATTAACAATGAAAAGATTCCAATGTGGTTCAAAAGGAGAGTGGAAGGCCACCCATTGTGAATGGGGCGGCACATTGGTGCAGCGGTAGAGTTGCTGCCTGAAGCGCCATGTTCTCCCTGTGACCGCATGTGTTTACTCCGGGTGCTCCAGTTTCTTCCGTCATTCAAAAGACGTATAGGCTTGTGGGTTAATTGGCTTCTGTAAAAGTATCCTTTGTGTGCAGCAAGTACTAGCGTACGGCGTAATCGCTGGTCGACGTGGACTCCATGCTGTATTTCTAAAGTCTAAAGCTGTTGCAAATCCCAGATGTGGAGGAACTTGCTGGTGTCCCAGGTTGTTACGGTGACAGAAGCCACCGGCAACTTGCTTTCCTTAAAAAGAGGATCATGGTCCAAAGGAGTGCTATATTGAGACAAAATATAATTGAGTCATACAGCATGGAAAATATCCTTCCACCCAACCTATCCGTGCCGACTCGTTCATGTGGATGCGCATCTACGCTAGCCCTATTTTCCCACATTTGACCCATATCCTAAACCTTTCCTATCTATGTACGTGTAAATTGTTCCTATTATATGGAGAAACTGCAGAGACTCTCTAGTTTATTTGAGGATGGCGTAAGAATTTGAAGCCTGAACACAGTGCTAGAATATTGAGCTTTTCAAAAATAGATTTTTAACCTCAGTTATGATATTCACCTTATAACTACAGTATAACTATTGACCTAATCTTAAATTGCTTTGTTTCTCATTGTCTGTTGTATATTAAAGACTTGTTTGCTCTACTTTTCATTAAAAAACCTGGCAGCATGCCCCAATGAATACTTAACGTGACAACATAGACACAAAACAACAGAATCTGAATCTTTAATTTAGACTTTAGAGATACAGCTCGGAAACAGGCCCTTTGACCCGCCGAGTCCATGCCCACCATCGATCACCCCGTAAACTAACACTATTCTATACACTAGGGACAGTTTTACAGAGGCCAATGATCCTACAAAGCTGTACTTTGGAGTGTGAGAAGAAACTGGAGAAAACCCATTGCCGTCACACAGAGAATGGACAAACTCTGTACAGACAGCAGCTATAATCGGGATCTAACTCTGGTCTCCGGCACTGTAAGGCACCAGCTGTACCGCTGCGGCACCCTGCTCTCACTAAATCACTGGGCCCCAATCATAATCCAATATTCGATCTAAGCCAGCAACAAGATAGCAAACATTGTGGTTCAATCTTCTTCAGTTATAACCTCTGTCAACCAATTAAATTTAAAAACAGCAACTAATAGCTTTCTCATTACAAATCGACTGATTTCCATCTTTTGCTTCCATTGTTCAGGCAGCCTAACAAGTGATTTTCATTCCATTCTGTCCACGGTGAACCCGTAAATGAAGTCGACATGCAGTGAGTCATGGAACATTTTCTTTTAATTGTCTTTTTGGTAAACTTTAAAGAACACAGAATCTTTGAATCCTTAAAATCTGTCACATGAATAAGTAGCATGTTTTGGTTGGAGTTATTTTATGAAAAATTAACTATCAATGGACAGGCTCAGATAATTTACTCGATCACACATGCTGGTCTGCCACCCATCTGCAAGGAACTTGATTTGAGACTTTGTTTATTTTCTGAACATTTACATAATTGCTGGTATATCTCCTGACCCTGTATAATTTGACAGTGTGATTAATATTTATTAACTGTATTAAATGTAGTTCTAAGATGTTAATGCCATCCCATGATTATATAATAATGGCAGGGTGGAAATGGCTAACAAACTGCAGAAATGTAAAAACAAATTATTTCTCTTTCATGGAGCACAGACAGAGGGGGAGGTGGGGGGGAATCATTGGTTATAACATATAACATGCATTCAGGGAGGGTTTATACTTGTGTTGTCCATTAAACAGTGCCATATCTGTTTGGCTGTCCAAAAGATAATTCAGTGTTAGCGTTTTATTTCTTTGTACAGCTCAGCTCCTGTTGCAATGGGGTGATATCAGCGGAATATACTCTTCATATGAGTAACAACACAACTTTATTTTCTTCTCTTTTCAACATTTTCCACAATAATCTGTACTGCACTTTACATAACATATCTAAACATACCTACAAACAATTTTTCGTACACATTTGATCCCATTAAGCTGTTTTTCCTCCATACATATTCAGATATTCCATGTTGCTTAGCGTTCTACTTTCATAGCGTCGGACACCTGCCTGATGACATTATTTTCCAATCTGAAGTTTTTTTAATTGCAATCATGAAATATGGCGACATGTGTTCCGGTCATTGTTCATCAGCATACCAAAGCATGCTTTATGAATGACAGTGTGTCTGTAATTTCTCCACTCAAAGGGTCATTCTTGATTTCTGCAGGCTGCTGATCAAAATGCACATTTTGACCTGTGGCTCCACTGAATCACATTTGCCACTGTACAATATCTGCAAAATACATTCACAAATGGGAGCTTGGATGTCTGTGTCCCCCACACCATTGAGGATATAGACGTAGAGGATGAGCACCAGAGACTTTAAAGGCATGCAAATGGTCTTTGAGGGAGAAGGGCTACAGCACCCAAGTTGATCAAAGCAGCATGAAAGTTTATTGAGTTGAACCTAGGCAGGGTCTGGTTTCCCTTCGGAAGTCGCAATAAATCTTAACGTCCTTGCCTCTGGTGCTTCAAAGGCAGCTGCTGCACAGCTCATCGCTACTTTCTTCAGATTTTAAACACATTGTAATCATGCAGGAATATTTTACAACATTAAGAATAAACATACAAGTTTCTGCACATTCATTTGCTAATACAGCTGTCTTTCAAAATGTGCATGGCCTTATAGATTGCATGGACCATTCAAAACTAGGCTCTTAATAAAAAGGCTTTTACCCCCTCATTGTCCAGCTGGCAGCTGGTTGGCCAGTTACAAGAACTTCATGATAGTGAATGTTACCTTCCCAGTGACCTCATAAAACTCAGTCATTCTACCATAAGAGCCACACTACAACATACAGCTGAGAGAAGGGTTCCAAAGGTATAGTGAAGATGGTATCCATCTCTCTTCACAAGATTTGGCTCATTTTGCCATCACAATCCAACCAAGTCTGCAGATTAGAGCACTGGTCAGATAAAGTACACGAGGAAAAAAAGATACTGCAGATACTAAGCAACTTACGCTGGCCTCAGCTGCTGTCAGAGAGGAAGGCAATACAATAAACTAATGGAGCAAATGACTTATGGTAGAACAGCTGGTGGACTACCAATTCTGCCGCTCCACAGTATAACTAAAGGAGAAAGTTACAAAGAATGTTCTCCCCACTTTGACCCTCCAGTCACAAAAATTATTAACCTTAAAGTTAGAATAGAATGATTTGCATTCCAAAAATTTTGAGATTTACCTTGGTACGCTCAATGTACAAAAAGCACACCAATTCTCACCCTGCAAATTATGATCCAATTTGTCTATTTTCAATCAGCATAAAAGTAATAGAAGCAGTCATCGTCAACGCGCGCAAAAGACACAGTAATCTGCTCATTGATGTCCATTTTGGAGTTCACTGGGTCTGCTCAGCTTTAGAACTCATTGCAGCCCTGGTCCAAGCATTAACTAAGAAGCTGAATTCCAGAACTAAGGTGAAAGTGACACGATATGCCATCAAGTAATATTAGTGTGAAGGAATTCTAGTAAATGCTAAATCAATGGGCATCAAGTTTGAAACAAAACAATGGTTGGAGCCAAACCTCGCATGGAGAAGATTAATATTATGGCTAACAAAACAGGTGAGAGCCTGGATATCCTGCGGCAAGTAACTTGCCTCCTGATACTCCAAATCTTTTCAGTAATATACATGGTAGAGTTTGATGGAATCCTCTCCATAAACCTGCATGAGTACAGTTTCAACACCAATCAAAAACCTGATACCGTTCAGGACAAAGAAGGCTGCTTGATTGGTGCACCATCCATCAAACTAAACTTTTATTCCCGCCTCCACGTGCATTGGTTGTAGTATCTATAATTTGTAATCTGCATCAGACTACTTCAAAAGTATCTCCCAAACACATAACTTCTACCATCAAGAAGGAAAAAGGCAGTAGATCCATTGGAACTCCATCCTCCTGATTTGGAACTATCAGGCCAATGCTACACCCTGGTTGGGCTTAAATCCTGAAAGTCCCTCCGAACAGCAATGTGGGAGTACCATGAATAAATGAAAATAAAATTTATCAAGCCTGGATTAAGCCTTTTTCCCAAAGTTCTGGAATTCTACTTTGCCCTAATTAATAATAGCGGATAAATCAAATCTTATCTTAATTCACAACTGTGTTTTCAATTGAAATGCTTCAGTTTAAAAAGATATCGATCAAATCTTGGCATTAACATTCATGTTGTACAAACATATTATCATGGATCATGTTATCATAATGTGAAGAATTTATCTCATTTTTTAGTTTTCTCAAAACACAACCACAGCATCTCAAGCATCCTGTTTCAAACATGTCATAAACATTTTTCAGTCATCTCTATGAACTCTCAGCCTCATTTTACTCGTGATGTGCTCATAACAACTATGCTTTAGACCACAGTACTCTGAGAACTACTGTAATTTAATATAGATGTATATTCTTCTGCAGATATTGTTTCTGAGATTTAGGGGCTTAATCTTGCCATTAAAAATCACTGCGATGAGATGATTTTCAAAGTAAACAGAGATCGAACTTTGGTAATTGCATTGGTTGTGAAGATACATCTAATGATCTGCCTTCTATTGAAAGCACTCATTGGATGTGTGTTCCTTACTGCCACCCACTCATGTATATCATCACCAATGATTAGAAATTACTGTAATTATGAACTGTTAAGGCACTGTGTAAAATTGCTATGGTCAATGTGCTACCAACTGGGATTGACGTATCATAAAAAAAAGTCTGGAATAACTGAGATTATATTATTAGTTTTATTGGAAGATTCAGTCTGGAATTTTAGTTTAGTTTAGAGATACAGTGCAGAAACAGACCCTTTGGCCCGCTGAGTCCACGCTGACCAGTGATCCCTGCACACCAGCACTATCCTACACACTAGGAACAATTTTGCAATTATACCAAGATAATTAACCTATGTCTTTGGAGTGTGGGAGGAAACTGGAGATCCCGGAGAAAACCCATGCAGGTCATGGGGAGAATGTACAAACTCCATACAGACAAGCAACTAAAGTCAGGATCGAACCTGGTTCTCTGGTGCTGTAAGGTAGCAACTCTACAGCTGCACCGCCATGTCGCCCAACACCAATGCACCAGGCACTGATCTGGCCAAATAAGAAAAGATAGTTAAAGTATTGCTCAAGGAATTGAGAAAGTAGGGAAAAGTGTCATGGGATTTGACAGGCTGCAAGAAGCTTCTCTTCAACTACCATCAGTAAATTTCTGAATAGCATTTTGAGAGACCGATTACTTTGATGCATCTTGTACTTCTTTCAAAGGAGTGCAAATGGCAGTTTAATGTTCTGCTAAGGTCACTTAATATCTTCATGTTTACATGGTTTGCTGTATTATTGAGCTTTCCTCTTTGTCTTAGCCTTATGTGTAAGGTATTTATAAACTCTTCTACTTTTCACACAAAGGTTTGCTGACACAGTGAATTTATTATTTCTCAAGCAAATTTATTATTTAGGTGTCAGAAATTTAAAAGCAAGGAGACTTACACAAGCAATACATCGACACTTCACTTTTTACTAAGAGCTTGACTTATGAATTTAATAATTCTCAAACTGTGATGCAGTGTCCTTACTGCAGCCAGACTTATGGAAGGCAAATCTGTGTGTTCAATATCGGATGGCCATTTTGCAAACTCATTTTCTCTTCCAGGGCTGGCTTAAAACTTATGTTTCACAGCACTGGGTGTGGTTTGAAAATGCAAGCTGGGGGATACATGGAAGGACATGTGCGAGCCAGTGCTGCCAGGATTTGTGAATACATCTTGAGAGAGGTCATCATGTTCCCACTCAGCTATTTGAGTGAGACTCTCAGGGGACTGGGCAGACATTGTATAATGCAACTGCTGTGAGATAGATCACACAAGCTGATATTAATGCTTCCCTTCCTGGACCATGGAATCTCTCGCGCACTGTTGCTCTCGGGTTGTATTTTGCATTTCTCTGTTCCGCTGTAATAAAAGCGTTTTCATGCAAAACAGCAATCTGTTCAGAGATGGCGTCAGCAAATCAACAATGGATGCAGCTTGAATTGCCCGACTGAGGTTAGTTCATTGAATCAGATTTGCCTGTGTTTAAATGGAGGCATGTAATATGTAATCATGTAATATGTCAGTGGCCAGGGTGAAATGTGAGGTATTTCATATAACTTCACTTCATGAGTTTACACCTCCAACTTCTGAGTGAAAAGATGTCAGACTCCCTCACGGTGACCTGCCTCGATGACTATGATCTGATAACCCTTACATCCACAGTAGTGAAGTGCTTTGAGTGGTTGGTTATGGCACAAATCAACTCCTGCCTCAGACATGACCTGGATCTGCTTCAATTTGTCTATTGCCACAACAGATCAACATCAGTTGCTATCCCACTGGATTCCATTCTGCTCTGGATCATCTGAATAGCAGGAACACATACATTTGTTGAATGTAGCTCGGCATTGAACTCTACGGTCCCCTGGAAACCCATCACCTAGCGCCAACACCTGGGCATCTGTACCTCCCATTGCAGCTGCATTCTTGAGTTCCTGATCAGCTGCCCTTCATCTGTGTGGGTCAATAACAAATCTCCTCCTTGCAGACCATCAACACAGGTGCACCTCAAGGCTGTGTGCACTGTCCCTCATACTGCTCTCTTTACACCCATGAGTGCGTGGCCAAGCACAGCTTCAATGCCATCTGTAAATTCACTGATGAAACCACTGCTGTTGGCTGAATCATCTGTGGTGATGAGTCGATTTAAAGGAGAGAAATAGTACATTTTGTGGAGTCGTGCCACAACAGTCTCTTGCATAATGTCAATAACATCAAGGAATGAATTGTTGACTGAAAGGGCTAGTTGGGAGACCATGCACCTGATGGGTCAGTGATGGAGAGATATTATCACCCAGCTTTTAATTCTATGGCATTAATGTATCTGATGACCTGTCCTGAGCCCAACACAATTGTAATCAAAAATAATGCATCCCACCACCTCTGCTTTCTTCCAGTGTGATCCAGTGTGTCTCTTAATACCCAAACAAACCTCCAATGATGTAATGTAGAAAGTATCCATTGCTGGTTGCATCATTGCCTGCTTTGGCAATTCCAAAGAACAGGAACAGAGGCTGCAGAGAGTTATGGACTCAGCCGGGTCCATCACGGGCACAGGCTTCTCTTCTATTGAAATAATCTACATGAGGCACTGCTTCACAATGATGGCATCTATCATCGAGGATCTCCACCATCTGGGCCATGCCCTCAACCCGCCGCTACTGTTCAACAGGAGGTACAGAAGCCTGAAATAACACACCATTTGTTTCAGTTTAGTTTAGAGGTACTGCGTAGAAACAGGCTCTTCGGCCCACCAAATCTACACCAACCATCAATCACCTGCACACGAGTTTTATGTTATCCCAGTTTAACATCCTACACACAAGTCTCCACTATTGTCCGTGTACCCTAAAAGACAAGGGTTACTGGTCTTAATAACTAAAGGCCTGTCGCACTGACCTCTGTAGTCATGTAGACCCTTGAAAGGCTTGTGCTGGCCAAGCTAAAAAATATCACAAACCCCTGCTGGACCCTTTACAGTTTGCATATCGGGCCAATAGATCTGTCGATGAAACAGTCAACCTGGGCCTGCACTTCATCCTCCAGCACCTAGACCGCCAGGGCACCTATGCGAGGATTTTGTTTGTTGATTTTAGCTCTGCATTCAACACCATTGTGCCAGAGATACCACCCTCCAAACGTTCCGAGTTGACTGTGCCTGAACCCCTCTGTCGGTGGATCACCAGCTTCCTAACAGACAGGAAGCAGCATGTGGCTGGGAAAGCACATCTCGGACCCGCAAACCCTCAGCATAGGAGCACCGCAAGGCTACGTACTTTCCCCTCTCCTCTACTCTCTCTACACCAATGATTGTACCTCCACTGACTCCTCTGTCAAGCTTCTCAAGTTTGCAGGCGACACAACCCTGATTGGACTGATCCAGGATGGGGAGGAATCTGCCTACAGACAGGAAGTGTCGCAGCTGGCATCCTGGTGCCATCGCAACAACCTGGAGCTCAATGCTCTTAAGACAGTGGAATTGATTGCAGACTTTAGGAGAGCTCCCTCACCCCTCTAACCATCAACAACACCACAGTCACATCTGTGGAGTCTTTTAAGTTCCTGGGAACCATCATCTCCAAGGACCTTAAGTGGGGGGCCACCATCGACTCCACAGTCAAAAAGGCACAACAGAGGATGTAGTTGGTTCTTGGTTTCTTGGTCCTCCAAAATATTCCAAATTTATACTGGAGATGGTGGAGGGAGGACTTAAGCCAGAAAGGGCTTTTGGGAAGAAAGAGCTACCTTAAATTTAGTTGCATCTGGTTGGGTAACTATGGTAGGGTGAAGACTATTCAATGCTTTAATTGTGCGGGGGAAGAATGAATTGCTGTACACATCTGTCTTGGTAGCTGGTATCTCAAATTGGATCGAATGCCCTCGTCTGCTCCTAATTGGTTTGGGTTTGGTGTAGGTTTTGTAATCTATGTTGAGCTGGCCATTTAACATTTTGTAAAGACAGGTCAAACGGTGAGCTTTACGTCTGTCTTGGAGTGGGTTCCACCCCAGTGAATTCAGAAGTCTGGTAACACTCGCTTCTCTCTCATAGGTATTAGTAATAAAATCGAGCTGCCTGTTTTTGGACATGTTCGATGGAAGAAATGTTTTTATTTGTGTATGGGTCCCATGCTGTAACTGCGTAGTCCAAATGTGGTATAACGAGGGTGAAGTATAGTTTCTCCTTGACAGAAGTCGAACAATGATGAAAGTTGCGTCTCAGAAAATTTAGGACTTTCACCATTACACGATGAGTCTGACCATTCCAACGCAGATCGTTCTGCAATTTGATGCCAAGATACTTGGTTTGTTTGAAATCTTCAAGGGTGAAACCAAGTATATTGTAAGATGTTTCGCCTGGATTACTCTTTCTGGTGACACGCATGGTTTCATATTTGGAAGGGGTGAACTGCATGCCCCATTGTTGTGACCTCTCAACCATAGTATCGAGATCCTTTTGGAGAGCATCTTCAACATCAGCTGACTTAATTGGACGGTACAGCAAACAATCATCAGCGAATAGTCTGGTCGTACGTGACTTTTTCATGGATGTCATTTATGTAAAGCAAAAACAGATGTGGGCCAAGTACTGTGCCCTGAGGTGTGCCACTCAACACTGGACGCCAATAGGAGCTCTTTCCGTTCACCCACACGCGCTAAAGACGTTTTGTCAGGAAACTTCCTGCGGCAGCTGAGGAAGCACAATCTACCACAGGCAATGATGGTCCAATTCTCTACGGCCATTGTAGAGTCTGTCCTCACCTTCTTCATCATGGTCAGGTTTGGCTCAGCCACCAAGCACGACACCTGGAGGCTGCAGCGAAACGTCTGATCTGCTGAGAGGGTTATTGGCTGCAACCTTCCCTCCTTTGATGAACCAGGGCTGACAACATTGGGTGAGAGTTGGGAGTGAGAAATTGTGAGAGACCAAGCGCGAGGAAGCGTAGCGACCGGGGAATGGGAGGAGGCTGTCCCCCCTCCCATTGGTACGGGGCTTTTGCATTTTTCAGCTTGAAATTGTGCAATATGGTGCATACTGTAGCGAGTCTTTTAACTTACACTTGAATGCAATATATATGCTTTGAATTGGACTAGCTATGAATAAAGTTAGACTAAATTACATTCCTAATTACATCCCCCCCCCCTCCCCCATTCTACCCTGATCATAGCTGCTTATCTGCTTAGGTTCCCAGTGCTGGACACTCCCATTGTCCCAGCTTTGACTGCACATCTAGTACTATTCCAGACCTTGACTCTGGATGCACACTTGTCCTTGCTCCTAGCCCCTCTGCACTGACAACATATCTGGCCCTCACATAAAGCCACATATCTGACCACCTGGGCTTAACCTATTACGTTCAAGTCCACAGGTGCTTATCTAATGCAGTAATCCTTTATGGGGCACTTCACAGACCAAATTATGGATAACAAAATTTGCTACATTCATTGGCTTCCTTGTTATCTAACATGTTAGTTACTTTGTCAAAGAAGTTATCAATTGGTTGAACACAATTTATCATCCATAAAATTATACTCACTCAGCTGTATAAGTATTCTGTTTCCATTTCTTTAATTATCCTAACAAACTACTGTACTGAGATTGGGGACATTTCTATTCAACCTGTCAAAGGAATTGGGGGGGATTAAAAATAGTCAGTGAGGTAAACAAACATAATAGTTGAGTGGCAAATGACAATAGTGCTACCTGCCCAATATTTAACTGAAGGAAATAATGGATTATCAGGGCTGTATGTTGTGACAGACAGCCTGACACCTTGCATGTCGTTTTAATATTACACTTATCCCATCCCCCTGGATATTCCAGATTAATAAATTAAGGTTTGGTCAACTAATTACAAATCAGGCTAATTACAAATCAATAACATTAGCCAACTCCGAAACATGAAGCGCTGAGCATTGGGATCCAGACATCATGGACAACTGGCCTCAGTTCCGCCCTGGCAGTGTTCTCCGTCTGAACCAGGGGCCGTGGAGCGTTTTTTTAAAGTGGGGAGCTGAGCCATCACTGATCACTGGCTTTGGGGGTACCCGGTGAGGGAGTGGAGCAACCGAGTGGGGCGAGGGTGTGGAAGTGGGGTGTTCCCTCTCCCAGGGTAGGGACATTTCTCTACAAGGGAGTCCTCCCCCTTTACATTGGGAACCTGGGGTGGAGAGTGTTGCACAAAGCCTGTAATAGATACTTGAGCTGGTTCACGGACTCTTCCCCTGCTTGTCATTTCTGCGGTGAGGAAGAGACCGTGTTCCACGTGTACATAGAGTGTGAGAGGTTGCAGCCCCTGCTCGAGTATCTGAAGGGGCTGCTCCTCAAGTTTTGGCTACATTTTAGTCCAACGCTATTGATTTATGGGCACCCGGTACAGAGGGGGGAGGGTCGGGAGGGAGGAGGGGGTCTCCCTGTTGGTCTGCTCCTGGGCCTGGCCAAGATGGCCATTCGCGGGTCCAGGCAGCGGGCAGTCAACGGCTGCACAGTGGTCGGCTGCCTGCCCCTTTTCCGGGGTTACGTCCGTGCCCGTGTGTCCCTAGAGAGGGGACACGCAGTGTCCACGGGGTCTCTGGAGGCCTTCTGTGAACGCTGGTCACTGCAGGAGGTTGAATATATTATAGATAAAAATGTTCATATTTTAATTTGATAATTTTGTTTAAGTGTTTTTTTTAAATTGTTTGAGCTTTCTACCTTCCCTTGTAAATTGTACATTTGTTTAAAAATCTAATAAAAAAACCTTGCTGGAAAAAAATTAAAAAAAAGAAAGAACAAAAAGGGTTGGGACATTTTGAAATTTGATGTATTAAAATCATGTTTTAGTGCATTGTAGAAGTATGATTTCTATTTTTTTTGTATGAATTATTTTTAAGAGGTAACTTTTTAAGGGGTAACTTTATCCACACAAAGGGTGGTGGGTGTATGGAACAAGCTGCCAGAGGAGGTAGTTGAGGCAGGGACCATCCCAACATTTAAGAAACAGTTAGACTGATACATGGATAGGGCGGCTTTGGAGGTATGGACCAAAAGCAGGTGGCGTAGCTGGGACATGTTGGCGGGTGTGGGCAAGTTGCGCCGATGGGCCTGTTTTCACACCGTATCACTCTATGACTACATTATACCTCCACCATGCATGAATGCTTCAAAATCAAGTGATCGAGTTTTAGTGCCATATACTCAAGTATAGAAACATAGAAAATAGGTGCAGGAATAGGCCATTCGGCCCTTCGAGCCAGCACTGCCATTCAATATGATCATGGCTATTCATCTAAAATCAGTACCTCTTTCTGGGTTTTTTCCCCATATCCCTTGATTTCATTAGCCACAAGAACTAAATGTAACTCTCTTTTAAAAACATCCAGTGAATTGGCCTGCACTGCCTTCTGTGGCAGAGAATTCCACAGATTCACAACTCTCTGCGTGAAGAAAGCTTGTCTTCATCTCAGTCATAAGTGGCCTACCCTTTATTCTTAAACTGTGACCCCTGGTTCTGAACTCCCCCAACATTGGAAACATTTTTCCTGCAATTACAGTAAGTGAAAATCGAGCAGGCAAGCAGGATGCTTTCTCCAGCCACTCCCATTTGAAGTCCACTATCTTCCACCGTTTCTACCCAGTGCTTGGTACTTGCTTCCAGCAGCCATTGGTTGTCCTCCAGGATGCACCAAGCCGCAGCCTGATCCATGCTCGTCATCTGGGCGAATTTGGCACAGAGACTCTCACGGCAGCGGTGCAACGCTTCGACGCCTCCAACAACCCGGGACTCTTGCACTGAGGCTGCTCCATGGCTGGAGTTGCAGTGAGCCACTCGCCAGCACAGCAAACACTCTCCCCCCTCTCTCTCGCCTCCTCTCTCCACCCTCCCCTCCCCCTCTCTCCACTCCCTCTCTCCCCCTCTCTCCTCTAACTCTCCCCTAACTCTCTCTCCCCTCTCTTCCCCCTCCTCTCTCCCCTCTTCCCCCTCCTCTCTCTGTTTCCCCTCTCCCCTCTCTCTCCCCTCTCTTCCCCCTCTCTCCCCCTCTCTTCCCCCCTCCCCTCTCTCCTCTCCCCCTCTCTCTTTTTCCCCTCCTCTCTCTCTCTCCCCCTCTCACTCTCTCCCTCCCCCTCCCTCTCTTCCCCACTCTCTCCCACCTCACTCTCCCCCCTCTCCTCTTTCTCTTCCCCCTCTCCCTCCCCTCTCCTTCCCCTCTCTCCCCATTTTCTCTCCCCCCCCTCTCCCCCTCTATCTCACCCCCTCTCCCTACTGTCTCCCTGTCTCATTTCCCTCTCTCTCACCCTCTCCCTTTGAGAGTCTCTGTCCCTTCGGAACAGAGACTCTCACGGCAGCGGCGCAACGCTTCCGACGCATCTGACGGCCCGGGAATCTTGCACTGGGGCTGCTCCATGGCCGGAGCTGCAGCGAGCCACTCGCCAGTCCTGCAAACACTCGCCAGCCCTGGCTCCCCGCATCTGTCCCCGACCGCTGCTTCCATCCCTCCCTCAGCCCCGGCTTTCCAACACCTACGGCCCATGCAGTTTATATGAGTTTTGAAATTTTCGTTGATCACAGAATTTCTCACGACAGAGCGTGAGAAATTTGTGATCAGCGTGAGAGCGTGAGAATTTGCCCAAATGCGTTATTCTCACGCTCAAAGCGTGAGAGTTGGAAGCCCTGGGTGAACTGTACACTGCAATGGCCAGGAAGTGAGTGGATAAGATCATCACTGACCTCTCTCACCCTGGCCACAAACTCTTTGAATCACTTCCCTCTGGAAGGCAACTCTGGACTGTCAAAGCTGTCACAGCCAGACATAAAAACAGTTTTTTTTCCACGAGTAGTAGCTCTACTCAATAAGCAAAAATCTGCAGCCTTCTTTTGCTCTGGTACTTTATAGGTATGTTGCAAAGCGTACCTGAAGCGTAGTTGAAAATCTGCCCCAGCCCGTGTGTGTGATGTTGGCGCTGTTTTGAGGGGGCGGGTTTAAAACGCGATTTTCTCTAGGCTGTTGCAATCGAAAATGTTCAGCCTAGTAAATCGTTAACGAAAAATCGCTGAAAGACCCCGTCGCAAAAGGTAATATTAGTTTTTATGGCCTTGTATAATAGTTATAGTAGTTTAAAAATTATTCTCTAAACCCGCGACCCCTCGCAGCCCCAGGGTTTTATAATGCAAACAATTAAAGGTATGTACCTTATTTTTACATTAAAAAGGGCTTCTTTAGAACCCTTTATACAAAGTTTACTATTGCGAGTAGCTCATTTTGGCCCCATTATATCCCGCAGTATTTTTCTGGACATTTGAGGGCACAAATCTACCGCAATGTGAACGTTCTAAACCAGCGCGTTCACAGGATCCCACTAGAAAGCCCACTGATTTAAAATGGACTTTAATTTATAGCAATTGAACACTAAATTCCTTCCATTTGGCCTATAAATTAATGTAAATGAGATTTCAAAATCATGTTTTATTGAGAATTATTTATGAATATTATTTGGACACTTGGGCTATTTAAAAATGTTAATCATTTATTAAGAAATTGATAGATGTTTAGATCTAGTAATTGAAGTTTGAAATTAGCTACACTTGGGTAACTAACTAATTATATGTTTTAATTTCAGGTCATCCAAGTAAGATTATTTTATATTTGTTTCAGAATGGTTCAATCTATGATAACTGAAAATTTCATTCAGTTCGCTTAATTTTTAAGAAAGTTATGGGCTTTTGACTGTCCTCGATCACAGCTTTTTTGTTATGTCCATAGAAAATCAATAGGGAACAGGATGCTAATTTCCGAGTATGAAAATGGCCATAACTTTTTAAATACTTGAGATATTGATGTGGATAGAGAACTGGCTGGCAAACAGGAAGCAAAGAGTAGGAGTAAACGGGTCCTTTTCACAATGGCAGGCAGTGACTAGTGGGGTACCGCAAGGCTCAGTGCTGGGACCCCAGCTATTTTACAATATATATTAATGATCTGGATGAGGGAATTGAAGGCAATATCTCCAAATTTGCGGATGACACTAAGCTGGGGGGCAGTGTTAGCTGTAAGGAGGATGCTAGGAGACTGCAAGGTGACTTGGATAGGCTGGGTGAGTGGGCAAATGTTTGGCAGATGCAGTATAATGTGGATAAATGTGAGGTTATCCATTTTGGTGGCAAAAACGGGAAAGCAGACTATTATCTAAATGGTGGCCGATTGAGAAAGGGGGAGATGCAGCGAGACCTGGGTGTCATGGTACACCAGTCATTGAAGGTAGGTATGCAGGTGCAGCAGGCAGTAAAGAAAGCGAATGGTATGTTAGCTTTCATTGCAAAAGGATTTGAGTATAGGAGCAGGGAGGTTCTACTGCAGTTGTACAGGGTCTTGGTGAGACCACACCTGGAGTATTGCGTACAGTTTTGGTCTCCAAATCTGAGGAAGGACATTATTGCCATAGAGGGAGTGCAGAGACGGTTCACCAGACTGATTCCTGGGATGTCAGGACTGTCTTATGAAGAAAGACTGGATAGACTTGGTTTATACTCTCTAGAATTTAGGAGATTGAGAGGGGATCTTATAGAAACTTACAAAATTCTTAAGGGGTTGGACAGGCTAGATGCAGGAAGATTGTTCCCGATGTTAGGGAAGTCCAGGACAAGGGGTCACAGCTTAAGGATAAGGGGGAAATCCTTTAAAACCGAGATGAGAAGAACTTTTTTCACACAGAGAGTGGTGAATCTCTGGAACTCTCTGCCACAGAGGGTAGTTGAGGCCAGTTCATTGGCTATATTTAAGAGGGAGTTAGATGTGGCCCTTGTGGCTAAGGGGATCAGGGGGTATGGAGAGAAGGCAGGTACGGGATACTGAGTTGGATGATCAGCCATGATCATATTGAATGGCGGTGCAGGCTCGAATGGCCTACTCCTGCACCTAATTTCTATGTTTCTATGTTTCTATATGAAAGTGAATTAGGTGTCAAATTAAACTTCTTTTTATGCTTTATCTGATGGGATAAATTACAGACTTGATTTTTAAAATCTCAAAATGTTGTAACATTGCTATACTTTATTTAATTCACATGTTTAATCAATAATGTTTTATTATTAATCTTTAATGTTTTATGTATCATTCTTAACTGTCACTATATGCAATGTTGTCATTTGTGGGTGGAGTACCAAGGCAAATCCTTGTATGTGAATACTTGGCCAATAAACTTATTTATTCATTCATTCAAGGGGCAATTTGCAGAAACTAATTAACCGCAAACTTGCACGTCTTTGAAAAGTGGGAGGAAGCCAGAGCTCCAGGAGAAAATCCACTTTGTCAATGGGAGAATGTGCAAGCTCCACACAGACAGCACCCGTGGTCAGCATCAAACCCTGGTCTCTGGCACTGTGAGGCAGCAACTGTACCGTTGAAACACTGTGCTGCCCTCAGGACTCGCTGCGTTCCAACAATTATCAGCTTCTCGAAACCAACCCGCACAACCGTAATCATACCTCGACAGTGGGACACTGCAGTTCACCTCTTGCACTACTGTGCTTTTTTTAATCATATTTTTCAACTAATGTCTCTTTTTTTGCAGTCTTCCTTTTAGTTTTATGTGTAGGTTTAATTTAGGTATAATTAATGTGTCATTTAATTTGTGTGTTTTTGTCTGAGTCTTTGTAGATCAAGCAGAGCTGAAACTGACAATTAGTATGAACAATATCATTCTAAGAACATTCTGCAGACTTGCATCCAATTTTCCTTCTTGCTATTTTAAAAGTAGTTTTACCCCAATTAAAATAAACACCACATTTAGAACTTCCAAGAACAGAATTTGATAAAAAGCTGCTTGGTGTCACTCGCAATAATTCAAAGCTGAACACTGATCAGACAAATGCATTATTTCTGTGATTGATTTAAATCACATTATAAAATACTTTCTTTCACTCAATAATTGTGGTGCAATTATGATGTATAATAAAAGAACACTCCTCGCATAAATGCTGTCTGAGTTGCTGCATAAACATTGCTGCATAAACACTTGTGCCTTAATATTCACCTAGCAGTCAGCTTTTATTACCATACCAAGATAGCCTATTTTATTAACAAATTAGTTTAGTTTAGTTTAGTTTAGAGCATGGAAGCAGGCCTGATGGCCCACTGAGTTCACACCGTCCCATTGATCATCTGTTCACACTAATTATATTTTATCCCGCTTTCTCAGTAACTTCCTCTACATTTGGGGCAATTATACAGAGCCCAGTTAACCTACAAACCGGCACATCTTCGGATGCTGGAGGAAACTAGAGCACTTGGAAGAAACTCAGGCTATCACAGGGAAAATGTGGGATGCAAGCAGAAGCCTCCATGTGGCGCATCCCGGGCAATGTTGACGACAGGAACTGTACCACAGTGACTGACTGAAGTAGCCAATTCTGCAACCACCGACCGTCAACCGTCACTGACCGGCCGGAAAGACGTGATATAGAAGATGGCCGGACACGAGGAAGAAGACAGGGAAAACGTGCAAACTCCACACAAAACAGCAGGCAAGGTCAGGATCCAGTTCTCTGGCAATGTGAGGTAGATGCTGTGCCACTTTGCTGCCACTAAGCTGAATAACATTCGCCAGCTTAAAAAATAAATCTTTTTTTTATTTTTTCCCCACACGAGAAAGACATACAGGTTTGTAGTTTAATTGGCTGATGTAAATTGTCCCCCGTGTGGAGGATAGTGCTGGTGCTATATTTAAGAGGGAGTTAGATGTGGCCCTTGTGGCTAAGGGGATTAGGGGGTATGGAGAGAAGGCAGGTATGGGATACTGAGTTGGATGATCAGCCATGATCATATTGAATGGCGGTGCAGGCTCGAAGGGCCGAATGGCCTACTCCTGCACCTAATTTCTATGTTTCTATGTATGGGGTGATTGTTGGGCGGCATGCACTCGGTGGGCTGAAAGGCCGGTTTCCAAGTTCCATTTTTTTTTCCTCGGACTGCTAAAATATAGACGGTGGTATTTCTCAATACTGGCTTGTTGGCCTTAGATTTTCATGAAAAACATAGAAACATAGAAATTAGGTTTGCAGGAGTAGGCCATTCGGCCCTTCGAGCCTGCACCGCCATTCAATATGATCATGGATGATCATCCAACTCAGTATCCCGTACCTGCCTTCTCTCCATACCCCCTGATCCCCTTAGCCACAAGGGCCACATCTAACTCCCTCTTAAAATATAGCCAATGAAGTGGCCTCAACTACCCTCTGTGGCAGAGAGTTCCAGAGATTCACCACTCTCTGCGTGAAAAAAGTTCTTCTCATCTCGGTTTTAAAGGATTTCCCCTTTATCCTTAAGCTGTGACCCCTTGTCCTGGACTTCCCTAACATCAGGAACAATCTTCCTGCATCTAGCCTGTCCAACCCCTTAAGAATTTTGTAAGTTTCTATAAGATCCCCTCTCAATCTTCTAAATTCTAGAGAGTATAAACCAAGTCTATCCAGTCTTTCTTCATAAGACAGTCCTGACATCCCAGGAATCAGTCTGGTGAACCGTCTCTGCACTCCCTCTATGGCAATAATGTCCTTCCTCAGATTTGGAGACCAAAACTGTACGCAATACTCCAGGTGTGGTCTCACCAAGACCCTGTACAACTGCAGTAGAACCTCTCTGCTCCTATACTCAAATCCTTTTGCAATGAAAGCTAACATACCATTCGCTTTCTTTACTGCCTGCTGCACCTGCATGCCTACCTTCAATGACTGGTGTACCATGACACCCAGGTCTCGCTGCATCTCCCCCTTTCCCAATCGGCCACCATTTAGATAATAGTCTGCTTTCCTGTTTTTGCTACCAAAATGGATAACCTCACATTTATCCACATTATACTGCATCTGCCAAACATTTGCCCACTCACCCAGCCTATCCAAGTCACCCTGCAGTCTCCTAGCATCCTCCTCACAGCTAACACTGCCCCCCAGCTTAGTGTCATCCGCAAACTTGGAGATATTGCCTTCAATTCCCTCATCCAGATCATTAATATATATTGTAAATAGCTGGGGTCCCAGTACTGAGCCTTGGGGTACCCCACTAGTCACTGCCTGCCATTGTGAAAAGGACCCGTTTACTCCTACTCTTTGCTTCCTGTTTGCCAGCCAGTTCTCTATCCACTGATTTTCACTTAATTAATGAAGAATGTGGCAATTAGGTTTGCAGATGACTGTAACTGAGCGAATTATGTGGATGAGAGAATTTACAAGGTGAAATATTCAGCCTAAATGAATGCAAACATTTTGGAAGGTGGAATTAAATGCTTGGGTTTGGACCTGGAAAAGTGAGCGAAATGAAAATGTGAGAATTATGGAAGTAAAAATAGAATTTGTGCACAAATGACGATGTCAATATATACTATGTGGAAAAGCCTCTGGAATTTTGAACTATTGTACAGTTGTCAGGATTTATAAATGAGGAACTTACACTTGATTGGTGATCCTTTGCCAAATGTTGTCAGGAAATGAACATCAGATGTCAGTAAAGATGTTTCAAGCATGGAACAGATATAATTCAACATATAAAAGGATTGAATATTTATGGTAATTTTCCATAAACTTAGCTTGTATTCCTCTCAGTTTAGGAAGTTACGAGGTGATTTAATCTATGGATTTGAATTATTTTTGAATGTTCATGAGCGTATGGATGGCAGATGCTCTTAAAGAATGCACTTTGCTTCACGAACTGAAACAAATCTAAAGGGAGCCATTAAATAGGCAGAAAATACACCTGGGAATTAAAAAAGGTCTTTAGATCTGGAATGTGATTCAATTGTTACTATCTTAACAATGACCACTGGCACACCAGCTAAATACTGCAGATTCAGAACTAAAAACTGAAAACATGAGATACTCTGCAGGACAAGTAGAATCTATGGAGGCAGGACATAAGATGACATGTCAGGTTGAAGATCATCTCATCAGAACAGCTATTGATGCGCAATTATGTATATGCCACATGGCATTTAGTCAGTAATTCAGGTGATAGGATATATCAGAAAACCATAGAGCTACACGGTACTGAAACCAACCGACTTGGATAGGCTGGGTGAGTGGGCAAATGTTTGGCAGATGCAATATAATGTGGATAAATGTGAGGTTATCCATTTTGGTGGCAAAAACAGGAAAGCAGACTATTATCTAAATGGTGGCCAATTAGGAAAAGGGGAGATGCAACGAGACCTGGGTGTCATGGTACACCAGTCATTGAAAGTAGGCATGCAGGTGCAGCAGGCAGTGAAGAAAGCGAATGGTATGTTAGCTTTCATAGCAAAAGGATTTGAGGATAGGAGCAGGGAGGTTCTACTGCAGTTGGACAGGGTCTTGGTGAGACCACACATGGAGTATTGCGTACAGTTTTGGTCTCCAAATCTGAGGAAGGACATTATTGCCATAGAGGGAGTGCAGAGAAGGTTCACCAGACTGATTCCTGGGATGTCAGGACAGTCTTATGAAGAAAGACTGGATAGGCTTGGTTTATACTCTCTAGAATTTAGGAGATTGAGAGGGAATCTTATAGAAACTTACAAAATTCTTAAGGGGTTGGACAGGCTAGATGCAGGAAGATTGTTCCCGATGTTGGGGAAGTCCAGGACAAGGGGCCACATTTTCTCGGAGGTGTAGAATAAGCTGCAGCTAATTCTATTATTCTCTCCAGGGTTGATAAATGATGGAAGAGAATGTGAGTAATAATAACCTGAATTTTCCTCGAAATACCGCTGATATCTTGGTTCCTTTTTTCTCATGCCAGCCATGTTGTTTTAATTTAGGACAACGTGAGAAAGGAAATAGAGTTGCAAGAGTGTTCTGAGTAATTATGCCAAACCTGGGGACAAACAGTGAAATAAATAAGAAAATAAAGGCATTCTTTAGAACTTCTCTTCTGCTGTATATGGTTGTCAAGTCAACAACAAAAACGGTCATCTGGGTTTGTATAGCACTTTAGTTTAATTTAGAGATGTAGTGCAGAAACAGGCCCTTCGGCCCACCGATTTCGCGCCGCCCAGCGATCCCCGCGCATTAACACCCTCCTACACACACAAGGGACAATTTACATTTACACCAAGCCAATTAACCTACAAACCTGTACGACTTTGGCGTGTGGAAGGAAACTGAAGATCTCGGAGAAAACCCACGCAGTCACGGGGAGAATGTACAAACTCAGCACAGATAACACCTGTAGTCAGGATCGAACCCGGGACTCAGGCACTGCAAGAGCTGTGAACAAGCAACTCTACTGCTGCGCCACTGTGCCACCCTATGGGGGTGGCACTTCAACTGAGGAATTCTTCCATGACAGCAAAGGCACATTAAAGTGGTATTGTCTCAACTTCACATAATCTTTGACTCAACCCTAAAAATATTATATAATTCACTCAAGTTCTCTTGAGTGGAGAATTTGATTAACTGTCCGAAACGGGTAGCTAAGGTGGCTGATAAAATAGTGGCATTCAAGAGGCTTTTGGATGGCACATGGATATGCAAAGAATAGCGGCATATGGAACGTGCAGGCAGAAGATATTAGTTAAACTTGGCTTCATGTTTGGCCTGGATATTGTGGGCCAAATAACCTGTTCCTATGCTGTATTGTTCTATGTAACTCTTTAATTTCAAATAGAGAGCATATAGACTGGTTGCATCATGGCCTGATTCGTCAACTTGAATGTACAGGAATGAAAAATACTGCAAAAAGTGGTGAACACTGCCCAGTCCATCACGGGCTCTGACCTCCCCAACATTGAAGGGATTTACAAGTGTCGCTGCCTCAAAAAGACAGCCAGCATCATCAGAGACCCACACCACCCTGGCCACACTTTCATTTTACTCCTGCCATCAGGAAGAAGGCACAGGAGCCTGAAAACTGTAACGTCCAGGTTCAGGATCAGCTTCTTCCCTCCAGCGATCAGGCTATTAAACACTGCAACCTATAAATAAGCTCTGATCTACATAGACTTTGGGACATTGGTTTTATCTTTTAGCACTATTATTGTTGGTTTGTTTTTTATGTGTATGTATGTGTGTGTATATAAATATGTGTGTGTATATTTACATATAAATATACACGTGTGTGTGTGTGTATATATATATATATATATATATATATATATATATACACGCACTTAATTTTATTTTTGTTTACTATATAGTTTAGTGTACATTTATTATGTAAAAGAATATGTGTGTTATGATTGTGTTTATAGTTTGTTTGGTTGTTTGTCTTTTGCACAAAAGTCCGCGAGCATTGCCACTTTCATTTCACTGCACATCTCGTATGTGTATGTGACAAATAAACTTGACTTGACTTGACAATGTTTACAAATTCTGTTGTGCTGCTTCAAGTAAGAATTTCATTGTTCTCCCTGGGATATATGTCAATATAACGCTCTTAACAACTCACAACCTTCTGTGAAAATACTGTACATCCCTCCTCATTTTGTGATGGTCAACCTTTCATTCTGAAACTTAGCTTCTTGGTTCTAGGTTTTCTCAAGATGGAATATATTATTTTAGTATGTATTTTGTTGATCCCTCTTAGCACATTACATGCTTCAATATAATAGAAACATAGAAAATAGGTGCAGGAGTAGGCCATTTCGGCCCTTCGTGCCTGCACCACCATTCAATATGATCATGGCTGATCATCCAACTCAGCATTCCATCCCTGCCTTCTCGCCCCTGATCCCTTTAGCCACAAGGGCCACATCTAACTCCCTCTTAAATATAGCCAATGAACTGGTCTCAACTACCTTCTGTGGCAGAGAATTCCACAGATTCACCACTCTGTGTAAAAAATGATTTTTTCATCTCGGTCCTAAAAGACTTCCCTCTTATCCTTAAACTGTGACCCCTAGTTCTGGACTTCCCTAACATCGGGAATAATCTTCCTGCATCTAGCCTGTCCAACCCCTTAAGAATTTGGTACGTTTCTATAAGATCCCCCCTCAATCTACTAAATTCTAGCGTGTACAAGCGAGTCTATCCAGTCTTTCTTCATATGAAAGTCCTGCCATCCCAGGAATCAGTCTGGTGAACCTTCTCTGCACTCCCTCTATGGCAAGAATGTCTTTCCTCAGATTAGGAGACCAAAACTGTACGCAATACTCCAGGTGTGGTCTCACCAAGACCCTGTACAACTGCAGTAGAACCTCCCTGCTCTTATACTCAAATCCTTTTGCTATGAATGCTAACATACCACTTGCTTACTTCACTGCCTGCTGCACCTGCATGCCCACTTTCCATGACTGGTGTACCATGACACCCAGGTCTCGTCGCATCTCCCCTTTTCCTAATCGGCCACCATTCAGATTAATATATATTGTAAATAGCTGGGGTCCCAGCACTGAGCCTTGCGGTACCACATTAGTCACTGCCTGCCATTCTGAAAAGGACCCGTTTACTCCTACTCTTTGCTTCCTGTCTGCCAGCCAGTTCTCTATCCACATCAATACTGAACCCCCAATACCGTGTGCTTTAAGTTTGCATACTAATCTCTTATGTGGGACCTTGTCGAAAGCCTTCTGAAAGTCCAGATATAACACACCCACTGGTTCTCCCTTATCCACTCTACTAGTTACATCCTCGAAAAATTCTATAAGATTCGTCAGACATGATTTACCTTTCATAAATCCATACTGACTTTGTCCAATGAATTATATATAATCATCTTTCATCCTTCCAAACTCCAAGCAACAAAGCCCTAAATTGCTTATCTTTACGCAAAGCACAGCCTTTTCATCCCAGTAACTGTTGTACTTTATCTGAATTGGCTGCATTGCAAGGATAGACCAAAATAAGGGGTCATAAACTATACACAATGCTCCAGGTGTGGTCTCCACTATTTCTCTTGAGAGGTTGCTGGCTACACTTGATTGCGTTATCATTTTCTAAAGATCCTGTTACTTGTCCCTGAATATTTCCATGAATATATAATTGTATAATTTTTTCCAATGACAGATGTTGGCCTAACTGAGGGACATTACAATTTTGGTTTTCCAATTTGCTGGTACGTTTCTATTTACAAGGACATTTTTGGAAGATCTCAACTGTTGTGTGGCAGCAACATTTTGAGGAGGGTGTTCCGCACTCACTCTTGATTGATTAATCAATGGTTGAGGTGCTGTGGACATTATTTGAAATATTTCCATTGCACTATTTTTTGTATATTGGTTAACTTGTACATGGCAAGTACATGGATGGATTATTTTTTACCAGGTCATTAACCCAAAAGATTATTGACTTAATTATAACAAGGCAATGTCGATTCTGATGTGCTCACCAGCTCACCAAATATAGAAGAGACAAACTTCAAGCCCCAATGACTAAAAACCATCCAAGCAAAGGTTCTTTACAAGCCAATTTAGAAAGGTATTATTTTCCAGCGTGTTACAGGTTTCTAAATTCTGACCTTTAAGTACAGAGCAGGCATATTTTTGGAAATAACTCATTCAGTGTAGTAGTTGGTTTTTGTTACAATTTAATTTATTAGTGCATCCTGTCTAAAGAATTTGGCTCGAGTTCAAAGAATGCTCTTTGAAGCAGCCAGCTGAAAAGCTTTAAGCACAATGTACATCTATGGCAAAATGCATTTCTCTCAAATATTTGTTCTATTCTGCTAACTGTTTTATCTGAACTTATACGATTAACTGCTGTGAAACCTGCCTCCATCAATGCTTCATACTCTGGCTGACAAAACACAGAACCAGTTTGATAATTTAAATTCTTGTTAAAGCAAAAATCTGTAAATAACATATCTGTGAAAGTGATCATGATGCAATGGCTGTCATAAATATGCATCTGGTTCTTCAGTAAGGAAGAAAATCTGTCGTTCTTATCCAATTCTGCCGATATATTTAATTTGAGTTCCACAGTCAGGCAGTAGTTGATTTTTAACTGCATTTGAAGAGGCCAAGCTTGCTTCGAAAGGAGACCCACTGTTACATTTGAGATTATCTAGACTAATAAATACCATCCACAGCAGTGGTGTCCAACACTTGAGGACAGTCTTTTTCAGAAACACTCACATAAAATTCCCTGACCTTGAAATTTATCATAGTAAAACATTACTTTCTGTTTCTCCAGACGTCTCATGTTTTACACTGCCACTGTGACCTCGATAATTCATTGGGCAGGCAGTAAATAATTACATGCCTATTTATTTGTTATTAACAGATAGATTTTATGATGTAACACTAGCACGCATCTAATTGGAAAAAAAAAATCTTTCCAATTGTGACCCTGTAAATGTACACATGATTCAACAATGTGTACATATAAAACAAAGCAGTAACATAGCAGGGTGTGGCTTAATCATGAGAGCAAAGCTCAATAGGTTATTTGTGTTATTGCTAAAATGGAACATACTACAGTATCAATCTGCATGGCATGCACAAATTTAACATCACTTATATTTTTGTTTTTCTGTTCACGAGGGTGTCACGATGAAAAGTAATACATAATCTTTGATTGACCTGTGGGTTGAACATTGCACAATGTCATTTTAATAGCCACGTTTGCTGCATTTTGCACAGGAACATCCTTCCTTTTCCCCTGTGAAGATAGCTGAACTAGTGTCCCGTGAAATCTTGTGACCCAGAAGCAAATCAGAAGGTGTTTTTTTCCAAGCCTGTCCAAGAAAGAATATGATGCGGATGCATCTGGTCTAATTGCAGCTTTGGAAATGACTTCACAGCAAAATGGTCACCACTAATTATTGAGACTGTATTTATTTTTGGTGCCCAGACAGTTTTTGAAATATAATCTCTCCTTTGCAAGAATTTTCAGTTGAAAATGCTGAACTAGTTATATGTTGTAACTATGCACCGAGATACATTCTGATCTGAGGTGCTGATTTTCTCACAGTGAAATATTTCATTTGGTTAATAGAGAAAAGGAAATGAAAATAACAATGTCATTAACAACATGAGGTGGCAATATTCCAAATTAATATAGGACATTATAAAGGTCATGGGTTAGAACATAACAAAAATAAATTAGGGAAGGAAAACACAAAGTGTGAGGATAACACTCAGGCAGCAACTGTGGAAGGAATCAACAGATGACGTTTGGGTCAGGACCCTTCAGACTGATTGGAGTAGGGGGGAGAAAATTGGAAGAGAGAGCTGACAAGTGATAGGGCCCTATACCACTGCAGTTGGACCTCCTTGCTTCTAAACTCAAATCCTCTCGCAATGAAGGCCAGCATGCCAATAGCTTTCTTCACTGCCTGCTGTACCTGCATGCTTACTTTCAGTGACTGATGTACAAGCACACCCAGGTCTTGTTGCACCTCCCCTTTTCCTAATCTGACACCATTCAGATAATAATCTGCCTTCCTGTTCTTGCCACCAAAATAGCAACATTATGATGCATCTGCCCACTCACCCAACCTATCCAAGTCACCCTGCAACCCCATAGCATTCTCATCGCAGCTCACACTGCCACCCAGCCTTGTGTCATCCGAAAACCTGGAGATGACACATTTAATTCCCTCGTCTAAATCGTTGATATATCATCTGCAAATTTGCTAGTTACTTTTAATCCCTTCATCTAAATCATTAATATACTATATATTGTAAATAACTGGGATCCGAGCACCGAGCCTTGTGACACCCCACTAGTCACTGCCTACCTTTCTGAAAAGGACCCGTTAATTCCTACTCTTTGCTTCCTGCCTTCGAACCAGTTATCTATCCATGTCTCTACCCTATTCCCAATACACAGCGCTCTAATTTGACATATTAATCTCTTGTGTGGGACCTTGTCAAAGGCTTTTTGAAAGTCCAGATACACCACATCTACTGACTGTCCCTTATCCATTCTACCTGTTACATCCTCAAAAAATTCCAGAAGATTAGTCAAGCATGATTTCCCCTTCATAAATCCATGCTGACTTTGATCGATCCTGTCACTGCTTTTCAAATGCGCTGCTATAACATCTTTAACAATCAACTCAAGCAAGTTCCCCAATATTTATGTAAGGCTAATTGGTCTACAATTCCCCGTTTTCTCTCTTCCTCCTTTCTTAAAGAATGGGGTTACATTGGCTCCCCTCCAGTCCACATGAACTGATCCAGATTCTAGAGAACATTGGAAAATGATCACCAATGCATCCACAATTTCAGGGGCCACCTCCTTGAGTAGTCTGGGATGCAGACTATCAGGCCCTGGGGATTTATCTGCCTTCTGTTACAACAGTTTACCTCACACCATTCCCTAACTAATTTGGATTTCCTTCAGTTGCTCCCTCCCACTAGATGCTATCCAACCCGCTGATTTAGTCCAAAATGTTGTGTCTATCTTCAGTATAAACCAGCATCTGCAGTTCCTTCCAAAACGTGATAGATGGATACGGATGAGGCCTGGTGATTGGCAGATGGGTGGAGTAAGTGACAAAGGAGACGAAAGGATGTCAGAAAAGGAGAGATGAAGTGGAGTGAAATGCAGGCACGGAAATTGCTATCAAAATATGGAGGGGACCGGGGGACAGGGAGGACACAGCATGTGTTGCACGCTGAATCATCATGTCCTGCCCACATTGCCTGCTGACCAACGTCTCTCTCGTCCAATTGGCACCCTCGATCAGCAGTCCAACACCAACTGTCTCGCGGGAAGTGGAGATTTCACCGGGTTTTAAAATCCGGAATACAAATGGGGCGGGGGGGTCGTCCCTCGACTCCCAAAACAGGGGCTGCCCACCCCCCCCCCCCCCCCCCCCTCGGGATTTCCGCCCCTGGTGAAATGTAAAGCTGAAGGGAGGGATCAAAGTGGAAGTGGTCAGGCTTGTGGGGGAAAGAGGGGGAACGTGCAACGGGGGACTCAGGAAGGAGGTGGGTGGGAAGAAGAGAAAGTGGCAGGGTAACTGAGAGGGTAGGAGATGGTGGGAGAAATATGCGTGCACTGGGATGGGGAGCACAGCAAAGACTGGTTGTAGGGGGATATGAGTTGAAATTGGAGAACTCAGAAATTTGGGTAATGTTGTATTAACGCAATGGCTTCATATAGAAAACTGCAAACACAATAACGTTGTTGGTGATGCGGCACTGTTGCAAATCTTCTTCGTTGTCATCATGCAGCCCAATAGGTATGATCTTTGCAACCAGTTTTTGAAAGAAGATATCAGAATTCTTCCAACTACTGTGAAGTGTGGTTATTGAATGAAAAGATGCTACAACGGTCGAAGTGGACAGACGATTGCGTTCCGTCGGCCAGAATGATCTGGTTTAGTTTAGTTTAGAGATACAGGGCGAAAACAAGCCCTTCGGTCCACTGAGTCTGCACCGATCAGTGATACCCGCACATTAACACTATCCTACACACACTAGGAACAATTTACACGTACCAAACCAATGAACCTACAAACCTGCACGTCTTTGGAGTGTGGGAGGGAACCGAAAATCTCTGAGAAAACCCACACGGTCCCGGGGAGAACGTACAAACTCCGTACAGACAGCACCCGTAGTCGGGATCGAATTCGGGTTTCTGGCGCTGCTAACGCTGGAACCACCGTACCACCCCGGTTAGGACAGCGAAAAACAGACCTTGCTGGAGGCATATTCTTTGATCATGAATTCCACAGAGGCCCTTCAGGGCAATATCCATGGAATCTTGACTATGGGTAAGCAGAAAGATTTATGTCAAGATATGAGTGCAGTCTATGAATGCCTACACTTTAGTTTACTGTCACTCGTACCGAGGCATAATGAAAAGCTTTTGTTGTGTACTAACCAGTCATGGAAAGGCAATACATGATTAAAATCGAGGCATTCACAGTGTACAGTGTACGTGATAAGGGAATGATGCTTAGTGCAAGATAAAGCCAGTAAAGGCCGATCAAAAATAGTCCGAGGGTCACTAAATGAGGTGGATAGTAGTTCAGGACTGCTCTCTAGTTGTGGTAGGATGGTTCAGTTGTCCGATAACAGCTGGGAAGAAATTGTCCCTGAATCTGGAGCTGTGCGTTTTCACACTTCTATACCTTTTTCCTGATGGGAGAGGGAAGAAAAGGGAATGGCCAGGGTGCGAGGATGCGACAGGGAGTCCTGTGATCATTCTGCCTACCCCAGAAAGAAATGGCCAAAGCAGGATTGAAATCGTATTTGTGGTTGGAAAAGGTTGAAAACAGATCTCAGTGGAGATAAAGAACTTGGTTTGAATGTTGAACCTTTAAAAAGCATTCTGGGGAAACTTGTAAAACAGGTTAATTCAGCGCCACCTGTTATGGATTGAAGTAAAAAAAATAGTGCATGATATGATCCACGTGATGCAGTGGGTGTTGCAACTGTTCTGTGATTTTAGCGATCAATTTAGGACATAAATGGAAAGGTTACTGGATGGGGAAGTTTTGCCAAAAGTCACATAATGAAACAATCCAAAGAAAATGATGAAGTTGTGGGTGAAAAATCAATGACTACAAAAGATCTTTAATCATTTGGATATTGGAATGCGACAATATTGAAAATGATTTTCTATAGAACCAGATTGCACAATTTTTATTTAGAAATGTCATGAAGCAGAAAAAGAAGTAAAAAAATATTTTCTGCATTTAAACAAAGTGGTCTTTTCTGGTGTATAGTGTGGTGATTGAATTGGTGACAAATAAATTGAATTGAATTGAATTGAATTGATGTTCGTTGCCTTTTGCTGCCCGCAGTCCTGGTTCAGCCCAGTGAACAGTACATGACATGGCCCACTTCTAAAAATATTCATGGGTGAGGCTGTGAACTTGACTAGCAGAAATATTTTTAGACCCCAAAATTACCAGCTTTATAGTGGTGTAAAAACTGTGAAGAGTTCCTTTGTCTCTGCATTTAATGTGATGCCTTATTGCTCAGCAATGTCCTCCATGGTTTTTGCAGCCTCACTCTAAGGTTATTACAAAAGTAAATTACAGTATGTACTTCTGGTTATTTACAGAAATTATATGAAATATAAATTGTACCTTTGCAAAATTCAGGTTATATTAAACATCAGACTAACAGGAAAGGATGATAATGCTTTAATTTAAGAAAGGTCATGAACACACTGGAATAGTTCAGAGAAGGTTGAAATGGGTTGTTTGGTGAGCTGCATGGCTGAGCTGCTGGAGTTTAGATTGAGGGGAGACGATTGAAATTTAGAAGATCACAAAGAATCTTAAAAAGGTGGATGCAGGCAGGAGATTTTCTATTGTAGGAGAATCGTGAACTCTGGGTCAGCAGATAAGACAGATGCAGTGAATATTTATTTCTCTCAGAAGACTATGAACCTTCGCAGCAATCTTCTTCAAAGGTCAGTGGAAAAAATATTTCAAATATTTATAAAACAGAATTAATAGACAATAAACAATAGGTGCAGGAGTAGGCCATTCGGCCCTTCGAGTTTTGATTCTAAACAATAAATAAGTTTGGAAGGGGTGGGAGAATGCAACCTACATGTGGTCCGCCCTGTTTCGACGAATGCAATCGACCCGGCGTTTTACAACCAAATAAGATTAAATTGAACAAGTTGTCCTACAACTTTAGGCTGTGCACGCCATATGCAAGAAGAAGAAGTTTGGAAGGGAATGAAAGGTTAACACAAGGTAAATAGGAATGTGAAGTTACAATCCTCTGATGATTTTTTGACTGGCAGAGCAAGTATGAAGGGTTGGGTGTTCGATCTGCTCCAAATTCATATGTTTGTATGTTTGTAATTGAGACTTTTTTGGTTGTTCATGCACAGGACATGGCTGTTCATCCCTTATTCTTTCATTAGTCTCTTCGTTTTTATCTCAATCTGTCAAACTATTCCCATGAATTTATTTCTGCACAGTCACCCAATTACTATTGGCCTTGTATTTAAAACAAACTAGTGCATACATAATAGTACACAACCCACACCAAACTAAGGTGTACTTTAAGAAGTTGTTAGCTTCATGAGTGAAACTGATGAGAGAAAAAAAATTTAAGGAGAATTTAAGTGCAAACCTGATGTAGCTTGATGGCTTTGAACGTGTTTTACTCAGCATACAGGATCTAGTTAGCTCATGGATCTAGAACAAACTCAAGGGAATGATAAAATCTAGAATCCGAGGAATAGCAGATATCAGTTTGTTCATTTACCACATTGTGGATTTCACATTGGCTGTGTGTCTTTATAACTTGAATAGCATTGAAAAGTAGAGGAAGTGCAGTTGAATGAAGGTAAGTTTGAAGGCAGAAAGATAGACGTCAAATTCTAATGCATTTCTTTTCATGACTGGCCTGTTTAGCTGCTTCGATCCTACACCGTTCTGCAGGAGAAATGAACTACCGTATTTCCCAGCAATGAAGACCCTAAAATAAGGCCAGAAAAATTACCTATGTCTTGGAGGCCGAAGAAGGTGTGTCAAACTCATTTTACCTCATCGCGGGCAAATGCGACTTCATGCCCGCTTTGGCATCGGGGAAATCATCCCACGGGCTGGATCAAACTCATTTGCAGATCGGTTGCGGGCTGCAGCCCGCGGTCCGTGAGTTTGACACCCCTGGCCTTTAGGAAACGTTTCAGTACAAAACGCCAATCCAATCAGAAGCGACATGCATTAGCGCGGAGATTTTCGTCATTTCAAACACTTCAAACACCTGGTCTTCGTAGAAGCTGTGTAAATTCTGTTTAAGTTGTTTAACTCTAAATTGTCGAACAGCAGTGATGACCCTGATGAATTACCGGTATTATGCTTTGAAGGTTCGGATGACAGGAGTGAACTTTTCAGATTTGAAGATTAGAATGCTTTCCATTATTGTAATCTCTGTAATCGTTGTTCTGTGCACAATTAAATGTTATTTTATTCCGAACACTGTGTTTTTTTATAACCGCACCGGTGTATATATTATCTGTGTTTAAGAGGGAACTGCAGATGCTGGAGAATCGAAGGTTACACAAAAAAGCTGGAGAAACTCAGCGGGTGCAGCAGCATCTATGGAGCGAAGGAAATAGGCAACGTGTCTATTTCCTTCGGTCTTCAGTCTGAAGAAGGGTTTCGGCCCGAAACGTTGCCTATTTCCTTCACTCCATAGATGCTGCTGCACCCCCTATATATTATCTGTGTTTTGCATTGGAAATGGCGCCGAATGCAAATGACCGTCACCATGGCGAATGGACATGACTTTTTTTTTTAAATTTTTTTATTTCGTCACTCAAAATGGGGGTGCGTCTTCATTGCCGGGAAATACAGTATAGGCAAACACCTCATGGCAATGCACTACAAAATTTAAATGCACATTGTATTTAAGTAATCTAAATGATGAGGTGATATAACGCAAAACTGAAGTGGATGTTCGATGTTATCACTTTGAAATTCAATAAAGCAATTGATAAAGTACAGCAAAAAAGCCTGGTTAACAAAATGGAGGCTTGTGGAGTTTGGTGGGCGTGGGGGTGGGGTGGATGTTGGGGGAAGGGGAGGAGGGGTCGAGTGCAGGGTCAGCTGGAGTAAAAATATGTGATTGGAGGATGATAAACAGCTTGCTTTTGAGAGTGAAGAATGAAAATCAGTGGATTTTCATCAAAGACCAGTGCTATACCCACTGCATTTTTTATTTTTATAAATTACATTGATATTGGAATTTAAATTTCAAATAATTAAATTAAAAAATCAAACAGAGGTGCAGCAGTGAGGATCAATTGACTTCAACAAGGCAGGTGGTGAATGGAATTAAATTCAGAGAACTGTGAAGTGATGGATTTTTGCAGAACAGCAAGAATGAGGCAAATAGACTTTGAGCCACGTGTCCAAAGAGCGTGTGGAATCCGGAGCGACTTCGAGTTCATATCCTTCGGTTTTTGAAGATGGCAGAAAGCGGAATTAGTAAAGCATATGTGATCTTCTTGGGTCTCATAATTATTGAGTACATTAGCAGAGAAGTTATGCTGAACCTTTATTAAGCAGGTTACATGATAAATATGTGTTATAAACAATGATTACAGGGATGATGGGTTTCAGTTGCAAGGATAGGTTGGACTAGCTGGGATTGTTCTCCCTGGAGCATCGGAGGTTGGACGAAAATCAGATAGATTACAAGGCAATGATAGGTTTTGTTGAGTGTTCTGGTCTTAATGAATAACATAATTGGCCAATGGTATAAGGAGTAGACAGCTTTTAATTACTGGGCAAGAAAATCTAGTCAATGTGAGGAAGATATTTTTAATGCTGCCAATGCTGATGGTTTTTAATTTGCCATCTATAAGAGTTATTAGAATCAGAATGATTAGATACAGAAGTAACTAATGATTTGAGAGGAAATTAGACAGCAACTTGAGGGAAATAAACATGGGGCTATGGGGCCATATGGGGAGGTGGAGGTGGAGGGGGAGAAGGGTTGACTGCAATGAGCTACAGAGAGCTGGCACAAACTCAACAGGTTGAATACTCTCTTCCTGTGCTGTATTGGACTCTATCTTATCACTGTGCCCTGATCACACTTTGTTTGTCATTTCATAGTCCTCTATATCAAATCTTCAGCTAATAGCTAATAAATTCCCTTTTAAAGAATCTATAAATTCTCAAAATGGTTTATGATTGAGAATTTAAAGTTATTTCAACTGACTTTCTACTTAACGATGTGACAATTTCCAACTGAATTATTAAGCAATCTACCGATATTTACCTTTCATTTTGCATTTACTGTATTCAGTGGGAGTCTATTGTGTCTGTAAACAAATTTTTCCAGTTCCTTAAAGTGTTAATGCTGGATGGTCGACGGCATGCCATAAGCTCTTCAGACTGACATTATCCTGCCTGGCACGTTGACTATTTCCTGCATTTTCCATCTTATCTCTCAGTAACACGTTTCATTTACATTATTGGTTTCAGTCTCCTGCTGATAAGATTTATAATGAAATAAGGAAGATTTTCTAAAAAAAAAGATGCAAATGTGTTAATGTGATACTTTGTGTTTATGTTGATTGAAAGCTTTATAAAGTGACTAGACTAAGTGCAGACCCATTGGGCCTGCTCCCACAATGCAAAATTCCACCACTCACCCGTTCCCCCAACGCAACCCGTTCCCCCAACGCAATATTCCACCACTCATGCATAGCCCCCAACTGCGCAGGCACGGCTCATTTCCCCTCATGCCCCAGCACTCCCTCCCCTCCTCTTCACCCTCCCTCTTCTTTCCCCTTTCCTCCTCCCCTCCCCTCCCCAATCCCTCCCTCTCCTTTCCCCTACCCTCAGTCACTCCCACCATAGCTCCTCTCCCATCCCTACCCACCTCCTATCCCTCTACCCCCCACTCCTTACCTCCCCATATCCCTCCCCCACTATCCCTCCTGACCTCCCCCACTGCCCTCATCTCCCTCTATTCCCCACTCCCAACCTCCCCAAATCATCCCTTCTCTCCCTCGCTGCCCCCTTCTATTCCTCAATCCCCCCACTCTCCCTCTACACCTCTGCATGATCTTTCCCCTCTCCTCCTCCCCTCCCCCAATCCCTCCCTCACCTCCCATCGCTCTCCTTTCCCCTACCCTCAGTCACTCACTCCCTCCATAAAAAGCAGCATCTGCAGTTCCTTCCTCCTCAAGTCATTCATTGTTAGCTGTGGTTTAGATCCCATTGACTTGATGATTGGACCAGTTTGCATCGTGTGTGTGTGTGTGTGTGTGTATGAGTTACTCAAATTCCGTGCAAACTGCTTGGCCACCCTGCAACTCGACTGTCCCTCCATTCCCCCTGCCCACTCTGGCTCAGCCGCCACTCGGCCCGTCCGTGTCCTGCCCGACCACCCACTGCTGCCGCTCATCCCGTCCCCACCCTGCCCACCCGCCCGCTGCTACCGCTCAGCCAGTCCCCGCTCTGTGCACCCACCTACCTGCCTGCCTGCCTGCTCGCTTCTGCAGCCGGGCCGGGCTGCGATGGGGATGGAGTCAGTATTCATCATGGTGGGCACTACGAGTTTCGACGAGCTGGTGGAGTAGATCTCCTCCGAAAGGGCCGTGAGGGTGAGTTATCGCAGCAGTGGCGGCGGCGGAGCAGACGGACAGTCGCAGCCATTCACCCGGGAGGACGGGTAGACGGGACCGCCATTGCCGCAAAGGGCGGGCAGGGGAGAGGGGTGAGTGAGGGAGAGAGAGACGGGACCAGGGCCTCCACTGAACACCCTCCCCTGCGGCCGCTGCCGGTGGTGGGTGTAAATAAGCAAACTGTACAATCTGGAGTTCAAAATCATCTTTAATCGGTACACATAGTATAGCGGTACAGCAGGTTGTTAGTTGTTAGTTTATCATTACCGCTTCCATGACTGACCAGTGTAGGAAGCGGGTGTTAGTATGAATCATACAGTAAGGTGGGGTTAGTGATGTTATTTCTACTATGATTCATTCACATGCAATAACCAATCTACATCCTTCCCTGTAAAGAGTGAATATAGTTAAACACACATGCAACTTAGAATTCAAACATACTCGCCATATCTGTCAGGCGGTCTACTAATACGGCCCAAACGCATACGGACCAAACCCTCTCCCTCTTCGCCAGAAAAGTTAGAGGGAGGCGGTGAACCCGGAAGTGAGAAAGCAGCAGGGAACACTCATGGTGGAGGACAGGGAGAGCATGCGGGAGAGGCAGTGTTGTTGTTAGTCATAGCCGCCGGTCGTGGTGGAGTAAGGAACATGCTGGAACTAGTGATGGCCACGGCAGCAGACGGCTGGAACAGTAGAGGTGGAGTGAAAGGATCAGCTGGTGGTGGACGTGGTTCCTTCACAGCCAGCAAGTGTTGGCGGCTCCGTCGGTACAAGGCGCCATCGATGTCAACAAGGTAGGATCGTGTTTCTTTGGACGGGCCAACAACGCAACCTAGATGGGAATGTCCCACAGTAGTTTGCAAACGGAAGACTTGGCCCGGCAGTAGTGGTTTAAGTGGTTTGCTGGACTTATCATGTGATCGTTTCTGGATGTTGTATTTCTCCTGGATACGCTTCTGGATCGTGGCTGGCTTCAGCGCCTGTGGCACCAGCTGATCTCGTTGTTCTGAACATCAGGCGTTGGGCTGGTGAGCCCAGGACCCCGTCTCTAGCGATGTTTCTCAGGTTTAAAAGGTCGAGGTACACATCCGACGTGGCTAGGTGGGCGCGTTCCATCAGCTGTTTTGCGCTTCTGACGGCCCGTTCAGCGAGCCCGTTACTTTGTGGGTATTCGGGGCTGCTCGTGACATGGTGGAAATTCCATCGGTTGGAAAAGTGTTTGAACGCGTGGTGGTAAATTGTCTTCCGTTGTCGGTTTACAAGTGGACAGGTGCGCCGAATGTGGAGAAGTGTCTCTGTAGCTTTTGAATGACCATTTCTGATATGATGGAGGGCGGTAAATCAAGTTCGAACCAGTTAGAGTAGGAGTCGACCAGGACTAGATAATGTTTACCGTGCCATTCGAAAATGTCTGCCGCCAGTGACGTCCAGGGCAGTGCTGGTGGAGGTTGTTGTAGCAGGGGCTGTCATTGTTGGTGCGGCGCCAGGCTGTTGCAGATGGGGCAGGAGGCTGTCCGGTCTCATATGTACTTGGCCATGCCAGGCCAGTAAAACATATTCTGTGCGTGGGCCAGCGTGGCATTGGTGCCTGGGTGGCCGCTGTGTGCCTCTTTGTAGTATTCGTCATGTAAGGATGAAGATCTCATGACTTTGTGCCCCTTAACTATGACACCGTCCTGTATTACCAGTTCATCACGTTCACATGCAATAACCAATCTACAGAAGGGGAGACAGTAGACAAGTTACTTTGAGGAGGGGAGAGAGGAGTTTGTGAGTGAGGTGGGAGAGGCCGTGGTGCAGGAAGGGACGTCGCCGTCCCGGCCGTGTTGTTGACTGACAGGAGAGGAGACCAATCTGCGCATGCGCGGTTTTTAAGATTTTTAAACCATAATAACTTTTAAAATATACCATAGATCAGAACAAAACATGTTGCACTTGCAGCACAGGTGAATGATGAGTAAGGTGGTGAAAAACCACAGTGCTCTACTGTTTTTACGCAAATAAATAAACCACCCAAACAGGAAGAGCACAAGATCAGAGTTTTAGTTATGTATAGATAGATGATGCTGCTACAATGACTAAGTTACTAGACTAGCAACCCCAACTGTGACTGCATGTTCCATTAAGACAAATGTGGAATTGGAATTCTGAAGCAGGAATCTAGAATTTTGAGACAACAATAAGAATGCCGACCATGTAAATTGCAAGGACACAATTGGTTAGTTTAGTTTAGAAATACAGCACAGAGAAAGGCCCTTTGACATACCGAGTCCGCATCAACCAGCAATCCACGCACACCAACGCTATCCTACACACACTAGGAACAATTTACAATTTTCCAACCCCATTAACCTACAAACCTGTACGTCTTTGCAGTGTGGAAGAAAACCGGAAATCCCAGCGAAACCCCACGCAGGTCACGGAGAGAACACACAAACTCCGTACAGACAAGCACCCATAGTCAGGATCGAACCTGGGTCTCTGGTGCTGTAAGGCAGAAACTCTACTGCTGCGCTACCATATTCATTGGTGTATTCCTGAGGTGGAAATCTGCCACACTTACCTGGTTCAGCCTTGGCATGATTGCAGGCATTTGCATGATTTTAGATTTTAGAGAGGGAGGAGGGGAGAGAGAAGGGGGAGACAGGAGCGTGGGGGTCATTTTTCCACACAAGCCATAGGTGACTTGGCAATCTGAATCCAAGCACCAAGTTGTAAGCGGCCGAAGATGCGCATCCCTCGGGACAGCCCCCACTCTCCCACGGCCACCCTCCGCGGGCTGTGGGTTGGGGAGGCTGTCCCGAGGGGACAGGTACGGAGACAATATTCATCCCCCCCACAGTGATGTGATGGATGCGGGGGTCTGGACCAATCGCTGACAAGTCCCGCCCTCCGGCAACGTCATGTCCGTTATTTGACTTTTCTGTTGAGCGGCATTCGGTTCGTTGGCTTGTAGGCGACGCCGCCTTTCGGGTAGGTGGCGTTTCGACAGAGCGGCCATTCAGTAAGTTTGCTTTTAGGCAACGCAACTTTAGGTTAGTTGGCTTTTAGGTGTCCCTCCCTTTCGATTTGTTGGCGTTTTGGCTTTGAACTCTTTCGGTTATTTGACGTTTCGGACTCATTTGCATTCGGTTCTTTGGCTTCTACTTCTTTGCTTCGGCTTCTCGTCCGTTGGCGCCACGTCTGCACACGCATCCAGCATCACACTAAGCACTGAATGTTGACACTTCAAAGTTGTTTGCAATACCGTTAACTTTACAAAGAATTCGTCATAAAATTATGGGGTTCTTTGTCTCAATTTACAGAGTTGTCTAACAGACATAGTGATCAAATCACAAAGTACTGGAGTAACTCAATGGGGCAAGTAGCATCTGTAAAATGAATGGATTGGGTTAGGATATGGAAAAAAAAATGCATATCTGTCAAGGTAAAAGCCCTGTCCCACTGTACGAGTTCATTTGAGTGCTCTCCCGAGTTTTTAAAAAAAATCAAACTTTTTGAACATGTTGAAAAATGTCCACGAGAGCCCTGAGTACCGACGAGCGGCCATTACCGTAAATCTCCGAGTTCGAATCAGGGAAAACTCGGGAGAACTCTTGAATTATTTTTATGGCCACTTTGACAGGGACAATCAAGAGATGGCCATCAAGGCTGTGCTTCCTGCTGATCACCAGCCCCTCACACTCCCCCCATCGCCGTGTATGCGGCACTGAGCAGGATTATTGCACGTAAGGCTGCTGGCCCTGACGGCATCCCCGGGCGCGTGCTCAGGGCCTGTGCCACGCAGCTGACAGATGTCAGGACTGACATCTTCAACCTGTCACTTGCCCAAGCAGCTGTCCCCACGTGCCTTAAAACCACCTCTATCGTGCCGGTGCCAAAACACTCCACTGTGGTGAGCCTCCACGACTTCCGCCCAGTTGCACTTACTCCCATCATCACTAAGTGCTTCGAGAGGCTGGTCCTGGCACACCTCAAAGGCTGCCTACCTCCCACACTGGACCCCTATCAGTTTGCCTACCGCAAGAACAGGAGTACGGAGGATGCCATCTCCACGGCACTTCACTCCGCCCTCTCCCACCTCGACAACAGAGACACCCACACCCCTATCCATATTAACGGGACGGAGGTGGAGCGTGTTTCCAGCTTCCGGTTTCTGGGGGTCAACATCTCTGATGACCTCTCTTGGACCCACAATACCTCAATACTGGTCAAGAAGGCTCACCAGCGTCTCTTCTTCCTGAGGAGACTAAAGAAGGTCCATCTGTCTCCTCAGATTCTGGTGAACATCTACCGCTGCACCATCGAGAGCATCCTTACCAACTGTATCACATTATGGTATGGCAAATGCTCTGTCTCCGACCTGAAAGCACTGCAGAGGGTGGTGAAAACTGCCCAACACATCACCGGTTCCTCACTCCCCTCCACTGAGTCTGTCCAGAGCAAGCGATGTCTGCGAAGGGCGCTCAGCATCGTCAAGGACCGCTCTCACCCCAACCACAGACTGTTTACCCTCCTCCCATCTGGGAGGCGCTACAGGTCTCTCCGTTGCCGGACCAGCAGGTTCAGGAACAGCTTCTTCCCTGCGGCTGTTACTCTACTTAACTCTGCACCTTGGTGATTGCCAGTCACCTCCCTGGACACTCCTTCCCCCAGTGACTGATCTCCCCCTCTCCGAAATTTGCACTACTGCTACTGTATATACATATATATATTTTACTGTTCCATTATTCTGTCTTCGCCCTTCTGGGTGAGATGCTAACTGCATTTTGTTGTCTCTGTACTTGTACACTGCACTATGACAATAAAGTTTGAATCTGAATCTGAATCTGATTAACTCGTACAGTGGGACAGGGCTTATTTGGGACAGAGTCCAAAATGGCGGCACACACAGTTGCAGCAGCTCGATGTCCTCCCGGTCAGTGCTTCGTGATTTTTGTGTATGCGTGCGTGTTGTTTTGTGCCCTGTGTACTTACTGTCGGGCGAACAACGTCTACGGCCGGCAGGATCTTCTTAGGATTGGAGCCGGTCGCGAACGGGGGGTTACCGCCGAGTTTGTCCGCTCATACAAGATCCCGGCGGACATAGCGAGGAGCCCCGACTCTCCGTGGATCACCATCCCCGCGGGGAGGAGGCGAAGACGGCGCAGAGAGAGAAGGCAAAAGCGAGGCTGCAGGGCCGGCGCGCTAGCGAGGCTACGGAGGCAGCCACTGAAACCACCGCTTCCCAGCCTGTTTCTCACGAACGCCAGATCCCTCGCTAACAAGATGGATGAACTGAGGCTACAGACTGCAGCTAACAACGCCGTGAAGGACAGCTGTATCCTGTTGATCACGGAGACCTGGCTTCATTCTTTCATTCTGGACTCTGCTATCGAGCTAGCAGGCTACACAGCACAGCGTCATGACAGGACAAGAGACTCTGGTAAGAGCAGAGGTGGAGGGCTCTGTGTGTACGTGAACAACACCTGGTGTACAAACACAGTGATTGTGGACAGTCACTGCTCCCCGAACCTGGAGTATGTGACTGTTAAATGCAGGCCCATTTATCTCCCTAGAGAGTTTACTGTTGTCATGATAACTGCTGTGTACATACCACCGGATGCTAATTCTAACTCGGCTATCGGACATTTGTATGGTAGCACTAGCAGTCAACAGAGCATATATCCTGACGGTGTTCACATCATAGCAGGGGACTTTAATCACGCGGACTTGAAGAAAATGCTCCCCAAATTCTACCAGCATGTTAAATGTGCTACAAGAGGAGCTAACACACTGGACAAGGTCTACTCCAACATCAAGCTGGGCTACAGGGCTAGACCACTACCACACCTGGGTCAGTCGGACCATATGTCCCTGCTTTTAATTCCTGCATATGCCCCCCTCAGGAAAACAGCTCCTACCATCACAAAGACCATCACAACCTGGCCTGATGGTGCATCTCAGCAGCTGCAGGACTGCTTCGACAGGACCAACTGGGATGTGTTTGAACACCGGGACCTGGAGGTGTTCACAGACAGTGTACTGTGTTACATTAAAAACTGCATGGACACGGTCACAGTGGACAAACGCATCCGGGTCTACCCCAACCAGAAGCCCTGGATGACCCGGGAGGTCCAGCGGCTGTTGAAAGAGAGGAACACCGCTTTTAGGTCTGGCGATAGGGCTTTATACAGCACGGCCCGAGCTAACCTGAAGAGAGGCATCAGAGAGGCCAAATCTAACTACAGGAGGAAGATAGAGAACCACCTGGACAGTAACAACAGCAGGCAGGTGTGGCAGGGGATCCAGTATCTCACCAACTACAAGACCATCCTTGGAGCTGCTGAAGGTGACGCCTCGCTGGCAGAGGAGCAGAACCTCTTCTTTGCTCGTTTTGAAGTGGAGCCACCCGAGACAGCCACATCACACCACATGGTCCACAGCAGCCTAACCCTCAAGATAGAGGAGCATGAGGTGAGGCGCATGCTGCGGGCCATCAATCCAAGGAAGGCTACTGGACCTGACGGCGTCTCTGGACGCATGCTGAAGGACTGTGCAGACCAGCTGGCTTGAGTCTGTACGAGGATTTCAACCAGTCACTGGCCCAGTCCACTGTTCCACCCTGTCTGAAGTCCTCCACCATAGTCCCCTTGCCCAAAAAACCCCACATTTCCAGCCTCAACGACTACCGGCCAGTCGCACTCACACCAGTGGTGATGAAGTGTTTTGAAAAACTGGTCCGGGGTCATATCACATCACTCCTGCCCCGAAGCTTTGACCCCCACCAGTTTGCGTACAGAGCAAATAGATCTACAGAGGACGCTGTAGCCACAGCTCTCCATGCTGCACTGTCCCACCTGGAGCAGCAGGGGAGCTACGTGCGGATGCTCTTTGTGGACTACAGCTCTGCTTTTAATACCATCCTTCCCCACAAACTGATGGACAAACTGGGGGACTTGGGACTTCCACACTCCACCTGCATGTGGATAAATAGCTTCCTATCGGGTCGCAGCCGGAGAGTCAGAGTGGGCTATCACACATCCACGGCCCTCAGCCTCAGTACCGGCTCTCCACAGGGCTGCGTGCTGAGCCCCCTGCTCTACACCATCTACACACATGACTGCACCCCCGCCCACCACAGCAACACCATTGTCAAATTTGCGGATGACACTACGGTGGTGGGACTCATCTCCGGGGGGGACGAGTACGCCTACCGGGATTAGGCGGAGCAGCTGACAGTGTGGTGTGGAGAAAATAACCTGCTCCTCAACACATTAAAGACAAAGGAAATAATAATAGACTTCAGGAAGAGTAAAACGGACATGGTACCATTGACTATCAGAGGGGACTGTGTAGAGAGGGTGGTGGATTTCCGCTTCCTGGGAATCCATATTGAGGAGGACCTGACGTGGAGCGTGAACACCTCTGCGCTGCTGAAAAAGGTCCAGCAGAGACTGCACTTCCTGAGGGTGCTCAGGAAGAATAACATCAATCAGAGACTGCTGCTGTCCTTTTATCGGTGCTCCATTGAGAGCATACTAACATACTGTGTATGCGTATAGTACACCAGCTGCACAGCGGCTCAGAGGAAAGCGCTCCAGAGGGCCATTGACAATGCCCAGAGGATTGTTGGCTGCCCTCTCCTTACCTTGGAGGACTTACACAGTTCCCGCTGCATCAAAAAATCGCAGAGTATTATGAAGGACATTTCCCACCCTGGACACTCCCTGTTTGAACTGTTGCTGTCAGGCAGACGGTACAGATCTACAAGGACAAGGACAAACAGACTTAAAAATAGTTTTTACCCCACTGCTATAAAGGCACTAAATGTAGCTGCCAAGGAACGCAGGGGCGAGACATACTAAGGGACTGTGGTACACTGTGAAATCGACAGAAGGATGGAGGGTTGGGTGTTTATGCGTGCTATTTTCATGATATTTATTTTAGTTGTTTATCTTTTTTTAATATTTTACCTTGTATGTATCGTTAGCTTTTAGAAATGTTTGAATGGTGCACTGACTGGCTGACATTTTTAAATTTCGTTGTACATGGTTCATGTTACAATGACAATAAAGAAACTATTCTATTCTTCTTAGTGGCTGAAAAAAGTTTCCCCCAATCCCCCGCACCCCCCACATAAAATATACCAAGAAACATTAAAACATATATTTAATACATACTTAAAATAATAAAACCAGAGAAGGGACGAGATAGACTGTTGGCGAGGCGGCCATTACGGGCGCCACCGAGTGGTGACTGATGATTGAGGATGTCTGAAGGATGTAGCAACCAGAAAGAGTCTGTGGCAATTAATGAACAAACCAACACCAAACGGCAACACGGCATCACATTCAGCACAGACAATGTGGGCTGAAGGGCCTGCTCCTCTGCTGTACTGTTCTATGTTCAACTGCAGGCTAAAGAGCAAAACTAACATGCAGTAAACAGATCAAAGCAATTCCACGGCCATCAGAGTGGAGTGGATCTCAATGCACGAAAGGCTGCTGGCCCTGACGGCATCCCTGGGCACGTGCTCAGGTAGTTGTGAGTCATGATGGATAATTAAAAGAAGAGAATATTACCCGTGGAGGTTCCACAAACATCCAAAGCTTTTTTAAAAAGACAGTGTCCAGCTACCGCAACCATGTTTCAGCTGGAAGTGCCTAGCAGATGTTCCATGCAGGAAGGTAGTTGTAGTTAATGGAAATCAACCATTTTAGTCACAAACATTATTGCAGGCATTCCACAGGACTGGCTCCAAGTTCCAAACATCTTCAGTTGCTTCAGCAATGACTGTCCTTCCATTCCAATGTCAGAAGGACGCATTTTAGGGATCACTATTCCCAGATACTCAATATGACCATCTACATGAGTACATTGACTACAAGAAGAGGTCAGAAATTATGAAGCATTTGTATTGGTTTATTATTGTCTACATTCTGTGCTATCCAGAAAATTCAGACCATATATGGGTACAGTCAAACCATTTCGGGATGAGACATTTCTTGCAGCCTGACCTGAAACGCATTCTGTCCATTCCCTCCACTGATGCTGTCTAATCTGCTGAATCCTCCAGCACTTTGTTTTGTTGCTCAAGATTCCAGCATCTGCAATTTCCTGTGCCTCCATTTATAAAATGCACTTTAGTTAGTCACTTAGGCTTTTCCAATAGCATCTCACAAGCCTGCAACTGCTACCGAGAGTGGAAACACCACCCACTCAAGACCCCCCCCTTTGAGTAAAAAATCGACAGCAATTATTTACATTGCAATTGTAAATTTACATTGAATTGGAGATATTGGACACGTGGTGTCAACCCCCAAAAGGTGTGAAACGGAGTCCTGGATCCTTTCACTGAGTCAGTGAGTGTTAGGTCATGATCCAAATAATTTTTTGGCAGGGATGATGCAGTCAATAACATCCAAACATTATAACTGAAGCAGAGTTTAATTCTTGAGACGATGTGATTACATTTTTGTTCCGAAAAATAAGTGAGAAAAGAGAGAAAGTGAGAAATGGTCAGAAGAGAGGGCTGCATGGTGGCGCAGCAAAGTTCCTGTCTTACAGTGCGTGCAGCGCCTGAGACGCGGGTTCAATCTCGACCACGGGTGCTGTTTGTATGGAGTTTGTACTTTCTCCCCGTTGAACATGTGGGTTTTCTCCGAAATCTTCAGTTTCCTCCCACACTCCAAAATTGTACAGGTATGTCAGTTAATTGGTTCGGTATAAGTGTAAATTGTACCTAGTGTGTATGTAGGATAGTGTTAGTGCGCAGGGATCACTGGTCAGTGTGGACTCGGTGGGCCGAAGGGCTTGTTTCCACGCTGTATCTCTAAGCTAATCTAAACTAAACTAAAGTATGATGTTACTTTAACTCAGATTACACTGTATTCCAGTCCTAGTTCAAGAGAATGAGCCGCTCTCTTTAATAGTCCTTACACTTTCCCTTCCCCCTGTCTCCAAAAGTTAAATAACTACCCTATAACTTCTATCTGTAACTTTTTATTCAAGCATAAAAAATAAAATGTACAGCATGAATGACAATATATATTCCTCCCTTTTATAATATTCAATAATATGGCATTCCTTGGTTGATCACATTTTACCTCCAATCCTATCTCAGAATCAGGATTCCTGCTCATTTACCCACAGTACCTGTGCCAAGCATATTATGTCACAACCTTAATTTGTTATGTAAATCATTCAAATATATCGCTGACTCATTTAATTAAGGAAGTGAATAACTCAGCCACATAAACCCGGAAGCTCCCAGAGTCATTCAGTACTCTTTGGTTTGTACTGTGCTATCTAATTGAAGTTGGGAAGGAGATGCGGCTTTTATAACTGGCCTCATGTTGAAACGAAGGGGATAAGAATTTTCTTCCTGTCTGCTGAGAAAATAACTTGCGCATAGAGCACCTTTCCCGTTATCAAGGGATCCCAAAGTGACTTCTGCCAGAAGTGTGTGCATGCGTTTGTCTCTGCACCAACAAAACCAATGGCCTGGTTCATTAGGCATTCAACTCACCACTGTTGAAGAAAGGTCTCGACCTGAAACGTCACACATTCCTTCTCTCCAGAGATGCTGCCTGTCCCGCCTGTCCCACTGAGTTACTCCAGCTTTTTGTGTCTATCTACTGTTTATTGTAAGTTGCTGCACACAAAGTGGCCGTTGTGTGTCGATACAATCAACACTGTGCTGCAAGGTGGGGACAAAATTTGACTGCGTTGTTTGTTTCTGTCAGTCAATTGAAATTTTACAGGGCATGCAATATTTCCGGCTTCCATATGAAACTGAAACTAGAGTAAACTGTGTTAATGCAACACATAGGGACTCGGGAGTTTAGGATGGTATGTCAGATTGGCCCTTGCAGTTTCCATTGCTGTGTCTGGAAAGTTGTTGCCTTTTGGTGTAATGTGAAAATGTTATTCCTTAAATCCCTTTTGACCTCTCATATTGAGCCATTGGCATACAATCAGAAGCAGAGAAGGCCATTCAGTCCCCCTGGTTATTCAATAAGATAATTACTGATTTTCCCACCACAGAGCCACAATCCTTCTCTGACCCTTATCCCTTGAAGTAGCATCAGAGAGTCATACGACGCTGAAACATGCTCTTCAAATCCACCAAGTCCACAGCCATCAATTACCTATGTATGCTAATTTCATGTACTAGCACTTTGTTTTATTCCAGGTTCAGCCTCACCAGGTTCTATATAATTTCAGAAAAATGTTTTTACTTTATACTCAAATCCACATGCATTGAAGACCAACACACCATTTTGTAACTTCGTCAAATTTGGATGTATTCTATTTAATTACCTCAAGCAAATTATGAATGTAAATTGTGTAAACAGTAGGCCCAGCATTGACTCCTACGGCATCCCACCCCCAATCTAAAGATGGCTCATTACTCTGTTCCCCGTTTTCTACGCAACCAGTATTTCATCCACGACAGTACAGTATCCCATGCACTCCAGTTTGTAATGCTGAGGCTTTATAAAGCACTGGCGAGACCACATTTGGAGTATTGCGAGCAGTTTTTGGCCTGTTATCTGAAGAAGGATGTGCTGGCACTGGGAGGGTCCAGAGAAGCTTTGCAAGAATGATCCCAGGGATGATTGGGTGTGTAGGCTCACTAATTCCCAGCCCCGGCTCCGACTGTACTCCTGGGTCCAGGACCCGGCTCCGGACTCACTCAGCTGCTCCCGTCCCCAGCACCTGTCGTGCTCTCAGCCCCTGCCCACGAACAAAGCCCACCCCTGCCCGTGGAACACAGCCCACCCCTGCCCACGAACACAGCCCACACTCTGCTGCTTCAGCTTTATTTTCGGCAGCTTGCGGACGTGCTCATGGACTCCAGTGGGTGCCTGAAGGGACATTACCTTCATGTTGACTGACAGGTGAGAAGACCAATCTGCTGATCTCACGATTTTTTAAACCTTCATAACTTTGGTAATCTTCCACCGATCAGAACAAAACGGTGCGCTTCGAGCAGAGGAGAACGGTGGGTAAGGTGGCGAGTAATCCTTGCGATATAGGTTAGTGTTTCTGCGCAAATTTATAAAACAATGCAGACCGGAAGTGGTCAAAATGAGAGTGTTAGTAATAGTATAGATTTAATATCTTCTTGTGTGGCTGCTTAGTGAAGGCTTTCTGGAATCCAAATTCATCTGCATTGGTTCCCAATTATCTATGTTGCTCAATATAGTCTCAAAAACCATTATAAACTCAAAATCATTATAACCTCGAAGAACACCATAACAGATTTGTCAAATGTGATTTACCTTCAAGAAAACCATGTTGACTCTCCCAATGTTTTTTATTTCCTCAGTGCCTTTGATTCAATAAATAAATTGTCCACTGTGGCATTCTATAACTGCATTGAAAAAGCAAAATGATCTAACTTTGCATCCATGATGCAATCCTGATTGGGATGGCTGATGTCTACCCCTTGGATTCTGACAAAAGCTTTGCTCAATCGCGTGTGGCTATACGCCACTTCTCCCTCATTAGTTATGGGTGTAAAAGGGTTGTACCAACAGAGATTCACAGAACCTATAAATGCCAACCCATTCCTCAATTTGTGTGGTTAATTCATCTTGCCTTTGATCAGTTTGCAAGGATTGTGTACCCGTGGCCAGCATCCACAACATAAGTGATGATAGCCTCAGCACCATAATTAAATGTGTCGCAGGCAAGTGTTGGCATTCGTACAGCATCATTGTGGACTAGAAATTATTCAGTGCCGATGCTCATCGTACTCTTATGTTCTCTTTTCCGATGCCACAGTTCATTCTTTTACGTTGGCGGATGGAGAAATGTCACTATTGTTGCAAGATCTGCTGAGAACCTGGTAAAATAAAACAGAATACCCAGAGACAACATGAGATTCATGATATTTTTTGTCTTTGGGCATTTAATATATTTGTCTCTTTTCTTTGCAGTTCATTTTTTTCATCTGCGGTTCCAAGTAATCAACTTCTTCTTGCGAAAAGTACATGCCTTGTTCCGGTTTTGCATTGTGCTTACAAAGTCTTTGGAATGCTACTTCAAACCCTCTCAGGTTTTCTTCCATGGTTGTAGAAATCAAACTGTTGGCTTGATTAAAGAGGGAAGACGAATGCCTTGCTGTGTCTTATCCCATGATCTCCTGGAAAATACACGGGAATGAATTTGCTCCATCAGGATGTTTTGAGTGAGCTTTCAAGCACTTATGAGTATAGTGGAAGGTTTGGATAGAGTGGATGTGGAGAGGATGTTTCCACTAGTGGGAGAGTCTAGGACTAGAGGTCTTAGCCTCAGAATTAAAGGACGTTTCTTTAGGAAGATGAGGAGGAATTTCTTTAGTCGGAGGGTGTTGAATCTGTGGAATTCCTTGCCAAGGAAGGCTGTGGAGGCCAAGCAAATATATAATTTTAAGGCAGAGATAGATAGATTCTTAATTAGTACTGGTGTCGGGGGTTATGCGGAGAAGGTAGGAGAATAGGGTTAGGAGAGAGAGAGAGCTCAGCTATGATTGAATGGCGGAGCAGACTTGATGGGTTGAATTGTCTAATTCTGCTCCTATCACTTATGATCTTTGACCACATGAGTACTCACTGGAATTTCCATTATTCACTAGAATTTAGAAGGATGAGAGGTGATCTTGTAGAAACAAAAATTTCTTAAGGGATTGGACAGGCTAGATGCAGGAATAATGTTCCCGATGTTGGGGGAGTCCAGAACCAGTGGTCACAGTTTAAGATTAAGGGGTAGGCCATTTAGGACTGAGACGAGGAAAAGCTTTTTCACCCAGAGAGTTGTGAATCTGTGGAATTCTCTGCTACTGGAGGCCAATTCACTGGATGTTTTCAAGGGAGAGTTAGATATAGCTCAGGGCTAACGGAATCAAGGGATATAAGGAAAAAGCAGGAACGGGTTACTGATTTTAGATGATCAGCCATGATCAATCTCTTCCCTTTGTCCTGATCATATTGAATGACGCTGCTGGCTCGAAGGGCCGAATGGCCTACTCCTGCGCCTATTTTCTATGTTTCTATGTTTACTCACTGTCAAGTAACATGAGCTTATCTGATACACATTAAATAGAGCATACTGTATGTACTGGATAAGCCAAATGTACTGACACCAGGGGCCAATAGTCTGTCTGTTTCTTCGTCTTTTTTTGTTATTTTTAGTGTGTTTTGAAAGTTTGTTTTAATGTTCTCCCGTTTGTTTTATGTGGGGGAGGCGGAGGGGGTTGGGGGAATTTTTTTTTTAAATCTCTTACCCTGCCGGAGATGCGATTACTTTCTGGGTCGTATCTCCGGTCGCTCTGCGGCCTAACATCGTGGAGCTGGAGGCCTCTCTGGGGACTGACTTTGAGCCCCACCACGCGGCGTGGCCTTACCATTCGAGCCGAGCCCTTGGCTGGGATCGAAGCTCCAACCTCGGCCTGCGGACTTTACCATCGAGAGCTCGCAGTCTCGTGAGAGACCGTGAATGTCGGGAGCTCCAACGACGCATAAGGTACGACAAGCCCCGACCCGGGGTCCGATTGCTCGGTGCAGGGGAGCTGAGATCCCCCCGATGCAGGAGTGATCGCCCCGACACGGAGGACAGCCGCCGGCAACGGGAGTAAGATCGTCCCGTCAACGGAAGGCTCGAGGCCCCCGACCGTGGGAGGACAAAGGGAATAGATTGAACTTTTTTTTTCGCCTTCCATCACAGTGAGGAATGTGGAGGAGTCACTGTGGTGGATGTTTAAAATGTATTTGGTGTGTTCTGTTGCTTTTTATTTGTGTGACTGACTTGGCAAATGAAATTCCTCGTATGTTGCAAAACATACTTGGCTAATAAAGTATTATTGTATTGTATTTACACCCATTGCTATGCATTTTGTGTATATTTTTAAAAGAACGTTCCTCCTAGTTTCACACACTAAAATGTTTATTTTCTGCTTGGCTGTCAGACAATAGACAATGGACAATAGACAAAAGGTGCAGGAGTAGGCCATTTGGCCCTTCGAGCCAGCACCACCATTCAATGTGATCATGGCTGATCAACCCCAATCAGTACCCCGTTCCTGCCTTCTCCCCATATCCCCTGACTACGCTATTTTTAAGAGCCCTATCTAGCTCTATCTTGAAAGCATCCAGAGAACCTGCCTCCACCGCCCTCTGAGGCCGAGAATTCCACAGACTCACAACTCTCTGTGAGAAAAGGTGTTTCCTCGTCTCCGTTCTAAATGGCCTTACTCCTTATTCTGAAACTGTGGCCCCTGGTTCTGGACTCCCCCAATATCGGGAACATGTTTCCTGCCTCTAGCGTGTCCAAATGCTTAACAATCTTATATGTTTCCATGAGATGCCCTCTCATCCTTCTAAACTCCAGAGTGTACAAGCCCAGCCGCTCCATTCTCTCAGCATATGACAGTCCCGCCATCCCGGGAATTAACCTTGTAAACCTACGCTGCACCCCCTCAATAGCAAGAATGACCTTCCTCAAATTAGGGGACCAAAACTGCACACAATACTCCTGGTGTGGTCTCACTGGGGCTCTGTACAACTGCAGAAGGACCTCTTTGCTCCTATATTCGATTCATCTTGTTATAAAGGCCAACATACCATTTGGTTTCTTCACTGCCTGCTGTACCTGCATGCTTACTTTCATAGACTGATGAACAAGGACCCCCAGATCCCGTTGTACTTCCCCTTTTCCCAACTTGACACCATTTAGATAGTAATCTGCCTTCCTGTTTTTGCTACCAAAGTGTACCCAACCTGGATAAATCACCCTGCATTCTCATAGCATCCTCCTCACAGTTCACACTGCCATCCAGCTTTGTGTCATCTGCAAATTTGCTAATGTTTACTTTGAATACCTTCATCCAAATCATTGATGTATATTGTAAATAGCTGCGGTCCCAGCACCGAGCCTTGCGGTACCCCACTAGTCAATGCCTGCCATTCTGAAAGGGACCCATTAATCCGTACTCTTTGTTTCCTGTTTGCCAACCACTTCTCTATCCATGTTAGCACTCTACTACCCCCAAGACCATGTGCCCTAATTTTACCCACTAATCTTCTATGTGGGACCTTATCAAATGCTTTCTGAAAGTCCAGGTACACTACATCCACTGGCTCTCCCTTGTCCATTTTCCTAGTTACATCTTCAAAGAATTCCAGAAGATTAGTCAAGCATGATTTCCCCTTCGTAAATCCATGCTGACTCGGACCAATCCTGTTACTGCTATCCAAATGTGCGGCTATTTCATCTTTTATAATTGACTCCAGCATCTTCCCCACCACCGTTGTCAGGCTATCTGGTCTATAATTCCCTGTTTTCTCTCTCCCGTCTTTCTTAAAAAGTGGGATAACATTAGCTACCCTCCAATCCACAGGTACTGATCCTGAGTCTATAGAACATTGGAAAATTATCACCAATGCATCCACGATTTCTAGAGCCACTTCCTTAAGTACCCTGGAATGCAGGCCATTAGGTCTTGGGGATTTATCAGCCTTCAGTCCCATCAGTCTACCCAACACCATTTCCTGCCTAATGTGGATTTCCTTCAGTTCCACCGTCACCCCAAATCCTCTGGCCACTACTATATCAGGAAGATTGTTTGTGTCCTCCTTAGTGAAGACAGATCCAAAGTACCCGTTCAACTCATCTGCCGTTTACTTGTTCCCCATTAATAAATTCACCTTTTTCGGTCTTCAAGTGTCCAACTTTGGTCTTAACTAATTTTTTCCTCTTCACATACCTAAAGAAGCTTTTACGATCCTGCTTTATATTCTTGGCTAGCTTACCTTCGTACCTCATCTTTTCTCCCAGTATTGTCTTTTTAGTTATCTTCTGTTGTTCTTTAAACATTACCCAATCCTCTTGCTTCCCGCTCATCTTTGCTACGTTGTACTTCTTTGCTTTAATTTTTATACTGTCCCTGACGTCCCTTGTCAGCCATGGTCGCCCCTTACTCCCCTTGGAATCTTTCTTCCTCCTAGGAATGAACTGATCCTGCACCTTCTGTATTATTCCTAGAAATACCTGCCATTTTTGTTCCACTGCCATCTCTGCTAGTGTATCTTTCCAGTCAACTTTGGCCAGCTCCTCCCTCATGGTCCCATGGTCACTACCTCCTAATGGCTCATTAACCTTGAGGTCCTTTATCAAATCCGGTTCATTACATAACTGGTATATCCAGAATTGCCTTCTCCCTGGTAGGCTCTAATACAAGCTGTCAGGTCAGGATATCTGTGGACTGTCATTTTCTACAATCATAATGCTTGTCTAGTTGGCTCGTTGTCTAGTTGTCTTTGACATAATGCTTTATATGGTGGCATGATAGCGCAGTGGTAGGGTTGCTGCCTTACAGCTTTTGCAGCCCCGGAGACCTGGGTTCCTGCAGGTACTGTCTGACGGGGTTTATATGTCCTCCTAGTGACCGTGTGGGTTTTCTCAGAGATCTGCAAATTCCTACCACACTCCAAAAACATACAGGTTTGTAGGTTAATTGGCTTGGTATGTGTAAATTGTCCCTTGTGTAGCATCGTGTTTATGTGCGGGGCTCGCTGGTTGGCACGGACTCATTTGGCCAAAGGGCGTCTTTCCACGCTGTATGTCTAAACAAAACTAGTTTTAGAAGTTGATGCTTTGTGCATAATTTTCTTGCAGATTCAAGATGCATGGTTATCCTGACAATGTTGGCAGGGTTGCCCTCTGAAGCTGTTTTCCACATTCCTGTGACTCAGGCTTGACAAAGAACATGACTGTTACTGCAGTCAGGGTCTTACATTTGCATGCCTATTTACTTCCTCTATTATCTATCTATCTATCTATCTATCTATCTATCTATCTATCTATCTATCTATCTATCTATCTATCTATCTATTAATATATAAAACTCAAATCCGTCCGCCTGCAGTACGGATCCCTTCCTGCCTTTTGATTCGTTGACGGCTGCTCCTTCCTATCAGCTTCCAACACACTTCGAAACAAAGTTGCAAGACAGGAACACTGAACTTTTCACTGCTGCAGCAGGCAGGGGAGGTGCCATTGGATTTTTTTTTAAAGAGGCAGGGCAGTGCTGGAATCTTACTTTTGAGAACGGCTTCAGTTCCATTGGAGGAGACGGGTGCATGGTGGAATATTGGGTTGGGGGATCACACCATTGGGGGAGCAGACCCAATGGGTCTGCACTTGGTCTAGTTAATGTATAAAACTCAAACCCATCCGTCCGCCTGCAGTACGGATCCCTTCCTGCCTTTTGATTCGTTGACGGCTGCTCCTTCCTATCAGCTTCCAACACACTTCGAAACAAAGTTGCAAGACAGGAACACTGAACTTTTCACTGCTGCAGCAGGCAGGGTAGGTGCAATTGAGGGAGGCAGGGGAGTGCTGGAAACTTACATTTGGCAATGGCTTCAGTTCCATTGGAGGAGACGGGTGCATGGTGGAATATTGGGTTGGGGAAATCACACCATTGGGGGAGCAGACCCAACGGGTCTGCACTTGGTCTAGTTAATATATAAAACTCTCGTGCCATCCGACCGGCTGCCGTCCGGATGCCTTTCTGCCTTTTGATTCGTTGATGGCTGCTCCTTCCTATCAGCTTCCAACACACTTCGAAACAAAGTTGCAAGACAGGGACACTCTGAACTTTTCACTGCTACAGCAGGCAGGAGAGGTGCAATTGGATTTTTTTTTACATCCACTGCTGAGGGAGGCAGGGAGGGGAGTGCTGGAATTTTACATTTGGGAACGGCTTCAGTTCCATTGGAGGAGACGGGTGCATGGTGGAATATTGGGTTGGGGGATCACACCATTGGGGGAGCAGACCCAACGGGTCTGTACTTGGTCTAGTTATTATATAAAAGTCTGTGGCTGCCGCCTGCCGTCCGTCCGTCCGCCTCCCGGCTGCCTTTCTTCCTTTTGATTCGCTGCTCCTTCCTATCAGCTTCCAACACACTTCAAAACAAAGTTGCAAGACAGGAACACTCTGAACTTTTCACCTCAATGGGATATCACAGCAAGTGCTTCAACAGGAGGGGAGGGCCAATTGGTATTGCAATTGGAACTGCTGCAGCAGGCAGGGGAGTTGGAATTTTTTTTCAATCCACTGCTGAGGGAGGCAGGGGAGTGCTGGAATCTTACATTTGGGAATGGGTTCAGTTCCGTTGGAGGAGACGGGTGCATGGTGGAATATTGGGTTGGGGGATCACACCATTGGGGGAGCAGACCCAACGGGTCTGCACTTGGTCTAGTATTAAATAAAACTCTCCCATGAATTCCCATGAAAGTAGTGCTATTACATGCCTGACCAACAATACAATCATGTGTACTGACAAGTTTACCTGAATATGCTCACCTGCAAGCCCAAACTCAAATCAATTGCTGAACATCTATTTTGGGACGATTCCCAAAGTTGGCACCACAAATTGTTCAACTCAGCTGGACGCTCGCTGATTGCTTCTCCAGACCTTTGGCTGCAAATGCCAAATCTATAGCGTGAAAAAAGTTTCTGAGGTAGCTGGATGAAAATTAGTCCATAATATTTTAAAGACCTCACTAAATGGAGCATCAATTGTGCTGCGATACACGAGCAAGTTGCCCCCTGGAATGTCTGTTTGTGGATAGTTTTCTATTTTGCTATTTTGCACTATCATTTTTGCCTGCCACTTCTACTATGTTATTAATATGCAGTTATTAGTATGTTATTAGTATTCTGGAAAGGAGTTGTATGGCTCTCATGTCTTATCACCATTGTCAAATTTGTTGTTACCCCCTGCTGGCCTTCAATTCCCCTTGTGCGCTGGTTTGCTTGCACTACCGTCTAACCTCATGAACCACAATCCGCATTTTCCACTTGCTGCAGTTTCCCTGCATGTTTTTGAAACTTACCCAATGCAAAGGGCTAAACAGTTCCAGCAACATCATTTCACTTTGTACACTTCTCATCATGAGCCTTAACTTCAGCTTCCAGGGAAATAAGAGTAAGGTGTGCTTCCACCATGTACGAAGATTTCAGGAAGTTAAACATGACAAGTGATTAGTATGGGTGTCAGGGGCTATGGGGAGAAGGCTGGAGAATGGAATTAGGAGAAAGAGATAGATCAGCCATGATTGAATGGCAGAGTAGCGTTGATGGCCGGATGGCCTAATTCTGCTCCTATCACATGAGTTTGTATTTATCAACATTTCACTTGATGGTGATGCTGTACTCAAGTTATTTGTATAAACAACATAAGAAAGAAGTGCAGATGCTGGAAAAATCGAAAGTAGATAAAAATGCTGGAGAAAATCAGCAGGTGAGGTAGCATGTCTACCTTGTATAAACAACATAGTCAATTTGCTTTCACCCATGGTCCACTTTCCCACTGAGTAAAAATTACCTTCACTGTTTGTAAAGTTCTTTGTGAATAACTGGACCCAGATTGCTGCCCAAATTCACTGTTTATTTGCCTTTCCCACCCATGTTTTCTCCAGATGTAAGGTGGTGCAGGCTCTGGGGATGAGTTGGCATCAAGCTGTATATACTTGATCCCTCTCCTTCAGAACCTCCTTAAAGACTTTGACTGTTCATCCTGCAAAAGCTTTTGAACTATTTTTAAACATCCTTGAGTGATGGTCAAAAGCAATTCAATATTTAAATGATTTTTTTAAATTTACAAAAAAATATATATATATATAATGAAAAAATCTATTAAAATACTTTAAAACACAGTAAAATAAACCAAATCGAGCACTTTGGGAATCATACAGCACGGAAACAGGCCTTTAGGACCAACTTGGCCATGCCGACCAAGATGCCCTATCTAATCTAGTCCCATTTACCTGCATTTGGCCCATATCCATCTAAATCCTTCCTATCTGTGTCCCTGTTCAAATGTCTTTTAAATGCTGTTGAACTACTTGGCTCAACTACCTCTACTGGCAGCTTGTTCCATATAGGTTAGTCCACTTATCAGCACTCATTACTTTACCCAGTTTTATCGACCCTGTTCAAGTGAATGGGATCGCCATTGGTACCTACACCTTGCAGGCATAAAACTGAGCTGGGCATAGCATGCATCCAGGACCTCTTTTCAGCACACTGCCACTTCACCACAGAGCTCTGTATTAAATCCATAGGCAGCTCAGTTCAAGCTTCTGCCCTACTTTGCACATTCGTTGAAGTCTGAGACTTACTGAAGCACGAAAGATTGATTGCTAGTAGTTGCCTTTAGAACAATGAGCAATTAGTCAATGTGATTTGGGATAACAAGATTTTTACATGATTTCAAATTGAAGTCTAGTTGGGGCGATTTGATGTGGGAACTCTCACATGTCAGCAGCAAAAATCTTCTATTGTGGCATTTGCTCATCTTTGGCAGGGTAACTTGGGCGTTCCTTGGTCACAAATAAAGCAGGTGAGTGCAGTAAATCATGTCCTGTCTTGAGAACAAAGGACGGGTGGGTGTTCCATGCTGCACTGTTCTTAGTTCTTCGGTCAGCCTCTAATTCAGTCACCATGTAAAGCAGAACTGTGTGCTTAAAATAAACGTGATGCCCTTCTGATAATTGTAGATGCATGCAATGCCAGCTCAGTTTTATACCTGCAAGGGCTGGTACCAATTGCGATCCCATTCATTGAAACAGGATCGATAATTGTGAAAATACTATTTAAGTGTGGGTGTGGCGGCGCCTAACGGCAGTGGCTCAACTACAGTCGTCTGTCTTTTTTTAATTTTTGTCTTGTTAAATGTATGTCTTGAGTTAGTTTTTATTTATTTTTTAGCTGTGTATATGTGGGGATGTGGGGGGGGGGGCTGTGGGAGAAACCGTTTAATCTCTTCCCTGTGCGGGGACCCAACTTTTTTCCTTGTCGGGTCTCCGATGTCGTTGGGCCTAACATCAAGGAGTGGGCGGCGGCCTCCGGTCGGGGACTAACCTGAGGGCTCCAGTCGCGGAGCCTGCAAAACTGACATCGCGGAGCTGGCCGTCTTCAGAGCGGGAAGTTTCGGAGGCTCTGCGGCTGCGACCCGACTTTGGAACCCGGTGGACTGTAACATCGGGAGCTCGCAGGTCCAGGGTGGGAGACCGCTTTTGCAAGCTCCGCAACGGCAACTTCTCCCGCTGGATTGCGGGGTTTAAAGGACACGGAGCCGGGGCCTAACATCGCCCGGCGCAGCTTAAACAGCCACAAGACTTACCATCGCCTGCCGGGGGCTTAACATCGGAGCCCCAGTTCGCCTCGATGTTGCAGTTAGACTGCTAAACCGCAGAAGAAGAACAAAGGGAAGAGATAAGACTTTGCCTTCCATCACAGTGAGGAGGTGTTGGAGATTCACTGTGATGGATGTTTATGTAAATTGTGTTAAGTGTGGGTCTTGGTTTTTTTGTAATGTAAAAAAATGTAGAAATGAAATTTTGTTCTAACCTAGTTGTTTGAATGACAATAAAAATAGCATTCCATTCCATAAGTCCTCACTAAAACCAATGTTAAGTCAATCTTAGTTCCATGATAGTTGGTACTCTAGGTGGAACAACCCGCATGCACCAACATCGATGTAAATAATAACACTACCCATCATCACTGTAGCAAATGTAAGATCAGCCTTCCTGAGAGTGAATCAGCAGAAAGAGACGGGCCCAGATGGAGTCCTCAGATGCATCCTCAAGCCCTGTATGAACCAGCAGTCAGGGTTATTCACAGATATCTTTGCCTCTCACTACTCTACTCTGAGGTCCCTGCCTGCGTTAAGAAGATCGCTTTCATCCTTGTGTCAAAGAGAAGCAAAGTAGTGCGCTTTAATGATTATCGTCCAGTGGCTCTGACGCCCACCGACCGCCATGAAGTGTTGAGAGACAGACGATGGTGCACATTAACTCCAGCCTCCCAGTCAACTTTGATTTATTACCATCACAATAGCTCTACAGCATATGCCATATTATTATCCCTACGCTATTTTCTGGAACATCCAAATCACAAGGACAGGCGTTTAATAGTCACAGTTATTTTCCTTTATGCAAGATATGAATTCGGCTAGTTTCAGAGTTTGCATCTTGGTGTCCATTTTTAATTTTTGCAGAGTTCCTTGATACCATATTCAATCAAGTGCTGCCTTTACCTTTCATCCCATCTCTGAAATGCAACTCTTTGGTCACGTTTGGACCAGGGTAATAATGTCAGGAGCCAGGTGGTCCTGGTCAAGCCTGAACTGAACAACCATGAGCAGATTAGTGTATGTACCACATGACAGTGACACCTTCCATCATGTTTTTCATTTGGGCGCAGTAGGCCAGATTGAGTGAGTACACATGGTTCTCTGCAAAGCTCTGCTGATCTGAATTGGTTGAGATGCACGTGTAATGTAAGTTGTTCAGCTTCTTGAGGTGAAGACGCCAGAACATGTTTGGCAATGAGCTGGCAACTCTCCAGCTGTTCTTTCCATCATTATCCCTCAATCAATACCATTAAAAACCGATGTAACTGATGCAGTTCATGCCTTTCGTGGAACCTTACTCTGAATTTGACACAAGGAAGAAACTACATTTCAAAAGTGATTTGTTGCTTGTGAAATGCTCTGGGATGTTCTGAGCAATTGAATATTGATATATTTATTATTTTCTGATTTACACTGATTACTAATATGATTGTGCATTGTTAAAATTGTAATTTGTGGTACATGCATACGGCAGTTTGTCTGTCCTTTCAACCTTTTTGTTATTTTTAGTCTCTTAAAGTATGTTTTTGGAGGTCTCTTAGTCTTTTTTATGTGGTGGATGTGGGGGGGGGGGGGAAAGTGGGGAAACTGTTTCCCAGTCACTTCTTGGTTGAGGATGCGTCTTTTCTCCGAGTCGCATCTCCGCTTCCCCTCGTGGCCTACCATCTGAATTGGCATGGACTTTCCTACTGGAGACCAGCCAGAGCTTTGGGAGCGGCGCAGCACTGGATTCCATCGCAGAGCGCGCGATGCCTTACCGGGCATCGCCACGATGAAGCTCCGGAGTGTTGGGCCTGCTGACCTTAACACCATGGAGCTGTGGTTTGCGGAGCTTCTAACCATGGGCGGCGCTGACTTTAACATCGCGGAGTCCTGGGATCCTTCGCCGAGGGTCGCCAGTGTTGGATCTCCACCTAGCTCGGCCTGTGGACTTCGGAAGCCGCGGCCTCCAGTAGGAAATGACCGATTCGGAAACTCCAAGCCGCTGAATGTGTTCTTCCGTTCCGACGCCGGAGTTCTGATCATCCCGGCGAGAGGGCCTGTACATCGGGCCGTCCGTAGCAACGATTGCGGAGGGTTCAAAGGCCCCGACCACGGGTGGACAAAGAGGAAGATGACTGAACTTTCTTGCCTTCCCTCACAGTGGGAAACGTTGATTGTGCTGTGGGGGGATGTTCATGTTAAATTCTATCATGTATTGTGTTCTTTTTATTCGTATGGCTGTATGGTAACTTAAATCTCACTGTACCAAAGGTGCATGTGACAATAAATGTAACTTGAACTCGAACTTCATATAAGAAAACCACCTTTTTGGCCATTGATTGAAAGTAAAATAAAATTATTAAACTTTTCCATTGTTCCTGTGAAATATATTTGGAAAGCAGATCAACTGAATAAATTATCACAGTCTGTGATAGCATAGTTTGAGAAGCAATGCTGATCAGCTCTGAACTTATTCAGTCATCCATGTGGCAGCTTGTTCTGACAGATGTATGACATGAGCATAGTTGGCTGCTTTTATGTCATTCTTCAAATTCAGATTCCAAACCCTGGCCAATGGGGAGTTTACTGATGAGTTATGGAAAACAGATTTCAGTACTTAAAAATAAGGTCTGATATATGGGCTCCCAGATTAGTTTAGTTTAGTTTAGAGATACAGCACGGAAACAGGCCCTTCAGCCCACTGGGTCCGCGCTGACCAGCGATCCACGCATATTAACACTATCCTACACCCACTGGGGACAATTTTTCCATTTACCAAGCCAATTAACCTACAAACTGCACGTCTTTGGAATGTGGGAGGATACCGAAGATCTCGGAGAAAACCCACGCAGGTCATGGGGAGAACGTACAAACTCCATACAGACAGTACCCGTATTTGGGATCGAACCCAGGCCTCTGGCGCTGCATTTGCTGTAAGGCAGCAATGCTACCGCTGCGCCACTGTGACTGCCCTTGGCATCCATATTAAAAGAACAGAATTCCATCGCACTGGACTGGACAACAGCTTCTTCCCTGTAAGGAATGAGGATATTCTATACATTGAGCTTGTAGTGAGCAATACTGGACCCAGCCACACAATTTCCTGTCTTGTTTCCACGTGCTCATCCTACAGGAGATCAGCAGAGATCAGTAAAAAGACCAATTTCCCATTTTGAATTAACGTGGCTGTGTAACAGGTATAGCTTGGACCCAATAGCAGCACAGAATCAGGCAGGTATAATTGGTAATGAACTTTATTACGATACTGTAACACAGAGTAGTAACACAGGAATGGGTACACCGTACTCACACAGAGGCTCAGGATTGAGCGAGGGTTCCGAAGAGGGGCAGGCAGGAGACGTAGTCGGGGTAGCGGAAGGTCCGGAACCAGGAGATCCAACACACGATGCAAACAAACCAGCGAGGGACAGACGAAAGGAGAGTCGAAGCCAGGCAGGAAGTCGAGGGGCCATTGCAGGGATACACCAAACAGCCCAGGAGAGAGGCAGACAGAAACCAGGAGGTACGGGACGAAGGCCGTGGTCGGGGACAGAAGGCTGAGGTGATATCCGGGAAGACGACAGGACGGAATGGTCAGGGGCAGGCAGGTTCGAATCCGTGTAGGCAGTCGGGAAATCGCTGGAGGGTCTTGCATGAATGCTGAGAACAATCTGGCACTGTGTGAACGGTGAGGAGAGTCTATATACCGGGTTAATAGGTGATCAGAGGCAACTGAGTGCAACAGGTGAGGAGAGTTGGGCTGATGAGAGGGGAGTGGCAGGCAGGCAGGTGAGGAGAAGGAGGGGCCAGTGGAAAAGTACTGGGAGGTGAAGTGGATGAGAATGAGGAGAGGGCAGACTGTGACAGGCTGAGCCAATGTGATGGCTTCCATTTCCACCATGGACGTGATGATATAATACACTCAAAGGCTCGTCGTACGGTGTCACCCGCCCGAAGGCTTGTAAGACAGCGTAAGTCACCCAAAGGTTCGTTGATCAGTGAGTTCTGGAACCCCTGCCCAAAGGGTTCGTCATATGGCATAGCCAGGAGGTAGCTGGAGAAGTCGGGCGCTAAGAGTGGGCCGGTATGTGGGTGAAACGGGGTAATGCCTCCAGCGCCTTCAAGGTAGGCTGCAGTGGCCCCCCCCCCCCCCCCTGGATCGGGATGACGAGGAGAGGAGAGGGACGTCAGTTCACGGGAACTGCTCCAGTAGCCCGAGCCTGCGGGCCGACCAGACTTTGCACTTTGAAATATGGCGTCAAAAAGAGCGACACCTGCATGTGTAATACATGCAAAAACAATTTCACTGCACTGTTGCATATGTAACAAATATAGCATCATTGAACTGTTGAATCAAACCTGGGCACTTTTCAGATCTATCTGCCCAAGTTGCTTTAAGGAAGTTTTAGGTCATCTGTCAAGGAATATATTAGTGAATTTCATATGTTTAAGAAAGAACTGCAAATGCTGGAAAAATCGAAGGTAGACAAAATGCTGGAGAAACTCAGTGGGTGAGGCAGCATCTATGGTGCGAAGGAATAGGTGATGTTTCGGGTCGAGACCCTTCTTCAGAATAGGGTCTCGACCTGAAACGTCACCTATCCCTTGGCTCCATAGATACTGCCTCACCCGTTGAGTTTCTCCTGCATTTTTGTCTACCAGTGAATTTCATATTGTTTTTTTTAATAACACACCCTACAGACTACTGATCAGACTCCAACTCCTGATTACCTAATCACCACCCACCTAGGCCCACACAACCAAACCCCCGCACAACTACTGACCATTCCCATGGACACATCCCTGAACATAGCCTCTTCCATCCAGGATTTCAAAACCTCCTCAGAGCTCAACCAGCTTCCCAATCCTCTACACTTCACTCAACCCAATGCCACCCAATACCACCCCAGAGGTTCACAAACGCTATTAATGCCACCATCTGCCTCCATCCACACCATGCCACCTAACATTAAGGCTTCCACACAGCACCTGATCCTGCAAGCCTGCCAAAAGGCACAGTCACTACTGATTCTTTACCAATGCACTCTTCGGCCCTGCCTCGTCAGGAACACTGGGATCCCTCAGCATTTCCAGCAGGTGAAAATACACAATTAATTCCAATGCCTTCAGAGCCATCCATTTATAATATTATGTGCACCAATTAAGCAGGTATAAGGCCACGCCAATACTCTACTTTATCTAGGGCATCGAAGGGAAAGTGACATGTGTAAGGTTCTTTTTGAAGGTGTCACGGGATTGGCATGGTGACACAGAGACATGTAATCTGATAAAAAACCAGCCCGGAGCCACTGTTTTTGGCAAATCCTAAATAAGTCATGGAATGCTGGAGAGTTTCGAAATGATGCTGTCCTGTCCCATCTGAATTCTGTGTTGATGTTCCAACTGGGTGAAAGATCACAGCGAGCTGGAAGGTGATCCAAAATGGCTGCAGTCCAAACCAAAAGCTTAAGAGAGTCAAGACTTTGTGCAAATGGGAATTGGGGGCAGGGAGAAAGCTTTGAGATTGTAACTTAAAGCATAGGGTGAGATCGGTAGAAATCTTGCAAACTTCTGCAGATGCACCATAGAAAGCATATTATTTGGTTGCATCACAGCTTAGTTTGGGAATAGAGCTGCTGAAGACCACACAAAATTGCAGAGAGTTGTGGATGTAACCCAGTCTATCACACAGATCCGACCATACCATTGATTGCATCTACACTTCACGATGTATCGGAAAAGCAGCTAACATAATCAAAGACTTATCCTACCCTGGTCATTCCTTCACCCTGCTCCAGTCGAGAAGATGATACCAAAGCTTGAAAGCGCGCACCACCAGACTCAGGAACAGCTTCTGCCCCTCTGTTATCAGGCTTCTAAATGGTCCTTCCATAAACTAGGCTACTCTCCGATTCCCCTATACTCCATTACACTCATTGTACTTTGTCCTATATCTAAGAATATGTTCAACAATTTGGAACCAAATTTTCAGGTGTGAGTGCACAACTGCTGCGGAAACTCTTCAGGATGTTTAGTTCTGGTGATCACAGCCGTTTCTCCTTCCTGCTCCCTGCAAACACCCATCTCACCATTGCCTCACCTCAACCTGCCATCCACCAGATCACCAAATATCTCTTGGGTGCAATGATTCCATGCCCGACAGAATTCATCAGGAGTTCTATTTAAATTGAAGTCTTTGTCATTCTTGCAGCTTGAAAGCTGAAAGGGTTTAACCGAATGCACCATTTTCCAAGTATGGAAGTGCTGCATTGTCAGACGTGACTCCTTTTGGAGGGGTTAAGATGATGCTTTGACTGTTCTCTCGGGTAAACATAAAAGATTCCAAGTCACTATTTCGAAGTGGGAGAGGAAATTATCCCTGATGGGGGAAAGAGGAAAGTGTGCAGCCAGATGTCATCATCCTTATTGATACCAATGACTGGCAGGAAGAGAGAAAAGGTCCTACAAGAATAATTTAGGCAGCTAGGTAGTAAGTTAAAAACACAGAACCTCTATGGTTGTAATCTCCAAATTACTCCCAGTGCCATGAGCTAGTGAGGATACAGACAGATAGTAAGGTTATATGTGGCTAAGGAGATGGTTCAGGAGGTCTCATGTATATAGACCATTGGGCTCTTTCTGGGGCAGGTAGGACTTGTACAAGGACAGATTGCAGCTGGACTGGAGGGAAAGCAATATCCCAACAGGGAGATTTGCTCGTGCTACTCGTAAAGGTTTAAACTAGTCTGGTTGGTTTGGGATGGGATCCTAAGCAGCAGTGTGGAAAATGGGAAAGTTGAACCAAATATAAATGTTAAAGTGAGCAAGTTCGGAAGACTGGACAGGCAGGGGCAGGATGGGGAGAGAGGAAGGTCTGATGACTAAATACATTTATTTCAATGCAAGAAGGCTCACAGGTAAGGCAGATGAACTAAGCAACATGGATTGATGCATAGGACTGCTACATCTGTGTTGTAACAGTAACATCGTTGAGGTAGGGGCGGGAATGGTTGGAGGGGCAGAAGTGTTCCAGGGCACAGATGATACAAGCATGACAGTGGTGGGGGTAAGGGAGGAGAAGGGTTGAATTTTTCATTTGGAAAACATCACAGCAGTACTTAAAGAGGATGTTCTTGGGAGATTATCCAGTACGATGGAAGTTAGATAAAGAAAGGGATGATCACTTTAATGGGATTATATTATAAACCCTCCAGTAGTCCGTGGAATTAGAGGAGCAAACATGTAGGACGAACGCAGATAGCCGTAAGAATAATAGTTGTAGTGATGATCTATGGTTGATAGGCTAAAGGAAAATCAAAAGACAATCTCCAAGTATCGTGAGCGAATGTTCTCGATGCCGGAGTTTCGATCATCCCGACGCGAGGGCTTGAACAGCCGACCATCGGCAACGGCCCCGTTCAAAGGCACTGACCACGGATGAACAAAGGAGGACGATGACTGAACTTTATTGCCTTCCATTACAGTGAGGAATGTTGATTTCACTGTGGTGGATGTTTTATGTTAACCTTTATTATATGTACTGTGTGTATTTTTGCTTTTTACTTAGTATGGCTGTATGGTAACTCAAATTTCACTGTACCTTAATTGGTACCAAATAAGAGACTCATTGTTCCATTCCCAGTGTATATGACAATTAAGCACTCCTGAGTCTTGACTATTTGGATGATTGTTTGAAGAATTGTATCTACCAGGCTAGGAGTCAGAAGCAGTGAAGAAGGATTAATACGTTTGGTTCAGAGACAGACTGAAGGCTAGAAATGGAGTTATACGACATAGAAACAGGCACTTCAGATCAACCCATCTCTGCTGGCCAAGATGTCTACCTCAGATTCTTCCATTTGCTTGCATTTGGCCAATATCCCACTAAATCTTTATTATCCATGTTCCTGTCCAAATGTCTTATTTGCATTTGTACCAACTTCTGTGGCATCCTCATGAACACCACCATTTGTGTGAAAATGGTGCCCCTCAGATCTCTTTTTAAACGTTTTCCTCCCACATTAAATCTATGCCCCCTAGTTTTAAGCTACCCTATTTATTATATTTAATAAACCTCTATAAGGTCACCCATCAACCTCCTATGCTCTGGGGAACAAAAATTGGAGCTGATGCAGTCTCTCCTCTTAACTCAAGCCCACCAGTCCCAGTAATAGCCTTGTGAATCTCTTCTGCACTCTTTCTAGCATAATAGCATCTACCCTATAGTACGGTGACCAGAACTGCAAATGATACTCCAAGTGCAATGGCACCAATGACTTGTACAATTATAACATGACATGCCAACGCTGATATTCAATGTCCCGACCAGTGAAGGCACGCATGCCAAATGCCTCCTTCACCACTGTCGACTTGTGTAACTACTATCAGAGAACCATGTAATTGTACCACATGGTCTCCCTGTTCGACATTACTCTCCAGGGTCATGCTATTTACCGTGGTTTAATTTGCCAAAATGCAACAATTTGCCCCAGTTAAATTCCATTTGCCAATCCGTGTCCACTTCTTTACTTCATTCTATCGTAATCTTAAAATAGACACAAAAAGCTGGATCTCAGGAAAGAAGAAATGGGTGACGTTTCGGGTCGAGACCCTTCTTCAGACCCGAAAAGTCACCCATTCCCTCGCTCCAGAGATGCTGCCTGTCCCTCTGAGTTACTCCAGCTTTTTGTGTCTATTTTCGGTATAAACCAGTATCTGCAGTTCCTTCCGACACTATTGTAATCTTAATCTTTTTCAATGTCTCAAACTTACTAATTATACCTACATTCTCATGAAAATCATTAATATAGATGAAATAATATAGATTGGCACCCAGCACCAATCCTTTCAACATATCACTGGTCTGCTACACCCTCTGACTCCTACCATGAAGCCAATTGTCTAGCTTGCCTGGACCTCATGTGCTCTAACCTACTGGAATGGATGGCCATGTGGGACCTGGTCAAAGGACTTGTTAAAATCCACATAGATAACATTTACAATCATGCCCTCCTCGATCCTCTTTAGTCACCTCTTCAAAAGAATAAATCCAATTTATGAGACATAATTCCCATGTGCAAACCCATGTTGACTCATCCTAATCAGTCCTTGACTTTTTCAAATGCTGATAGATCCTGTCCTTAAGAGTCCCCTCATGAGTAACATTTTCACCGCAGATGTTATACACACTACGCTGCAATTCCCTGGCTTATCCTTGCTACCTTCTGAAATGAAGGCACAACTTTAGCCACCCTGGTCTTCCAGTACACAACCCATGACAAAATATGATGTAAATATCTCTGCCCGGCCCCCTGCAATTTCTCCCCCAACTTTCCACAATGTCCTAGAATGCACATGATCAGGCCTTGGGGATTTATTCACCTTATGTGTGTTCAGATTGTCTGCACTTCCTCTTTTGTGATGTAGATATTCTATTCTATCACAATTCTTCCCTTTGTGTTCTTAGCCACCTTGACCTTCTCCGCAGTACATAGAGATTAAAAATATTAATTTAAGACATCACCTGCATCTCCTGTGGCTCCACAGAGAAATGTCCACATTGATCCTTAAGGACCTCAATTCTCTCCCTTATTAGATCCAAGATTCAAGATTCAAGATTCAATTAAATGGTACAGAATGCCTGAGAAAGCAACACAAGAAGAAAGAACGGGCGAGGACAAGTTTCTACAGAGATCCGTATAAGTTTGGCAAAAGCCTCTTTGTCAAGGAGAAGAGCGGGATCCTGAGAATACCTGTAAGGGAACTGGAGGAGCACCTGAGGAGTACTCTGACAACCGGAGGCATGAGCCAGTCACCATTCCAGATAGCATGCCACCTATCCACCCACCTGAGCACTAGATGGATATAAGGCCTCCTACATGGAAGGAGGTGGAGAACACAGTCAAACGGGCAAGAACAGCATCAGCCCCAGGGCCCAATGGCATTCCATACAGGCTCTATAAGAACACCGCTGGTGCCCTGAAATACCTTTGGAAGTTAATGAAAGTGGCATGGGGGAAAGGAATCATACCTAAGGGCAGGAGGGATCTTAATTCCCAAAGGAAAGAACTCCTCAACCATGAGACAATTCCGCCAGATCAGCCTTCTGAACGCGGAAGGAAAGATCTTCTTTGGTGTTGTGGCCCAAAGACTCTCAGCATTTTTGCAGAGCAACAACTTCATTGACACGTCAGTGCAGAAAGCAAGGGTACGTGGTTTCTCAGGTTGCCTGGAACATGCAAACGTCATCTGGCACCAGATACAAACTGCCAAGAAGGAAAAGAGAGATCTGCATGCGGCTTAGATCTTGCCGATGCCTTTGGTTCGGTGCCCCATGAGACTCTTTGGGCAGCTTTTAATTTCTTCCAGGTCCCAGTGGTCATCACAAAGCTGGTAAAAGCCTACTTCCAGGACCTCCAGTTCTGCGTCATAACACAGGACAACACCACTGCCTGGCAGCAACTTGAGGTAGGCATAATGGCAGGCTGTACCATTTCTCCACTGGTTTTCACCATGGCAATGGAGCTCATCATTCGAGCATCATGATGGGTGGTCGGAGGGGAACGCTTGAAGAGTGGGCTGCGTCTTCCTCCAATCAGGGCATACATGGATGACATGACCACAATAACAACAACAAAAGCATGCACCAAACGCCTGCTGGATAAACTCCAGGAAAACATCAAATGGGCACGAATGGAGATTAAACCCAGCAAATCCTGCAGTATTTCCATCGTCAAAGGTCGGCTCATTGACGAAAGGTTCCGTGTCAATAACGAGACAATACCTGTCCTGAAGAAGCCTGTCAAAAGCCTCGGGTGATGATACACCACATACCTCAAGGATGCAGAGCAGGTGGAACAACTCAGGCAGGATACAATCTGGCCTCAAGCAGATCAACAACACTGCTCTCCCAGGGAAGCTGAAGCTTTGGTGCCTTCAATTCTGTCTACTGCCCCGACTCATGTGGCAATTACCATCTATGAGGTCACTTTATCCCATGCCAACCAGACTGGTGAACTCACAAGTGAGGAAGTGCCTTGGGCTACCGAGATGCCTCAGCAGCATAGGGCTTTATGGGATTGGAGCCCTCTCACTGCCAGTCTCAAGCCTGGTGGAGGAATACAAATGTGCCAAAGTGAGGCTGGACATGACACTAACAGATAATAAGAGGTGTCGCTCCAACCCTAGCAACAGGGAAGAAATGGACTCCAGCAGCAGTGGTACTGGACGCAAAATACGCCCTCCAACACCGGGACATAGTGGGCCATGTCCAACAAGGCCGAGGGGACTTTGGCCTGGGAGCAATGAAACCTACCTGGCAAAAGGCTACTCCGGCTGAACGTCGGCACCTGGTGGTGGAGGAGGTGCACTACCAGGAAGAAGCAGCCAGGTGTGCCAAAGCCATATCCCAAGCCAAACAAGGCCGCTGGATGACGTGGGATGGCGTTGAGAGGAGGAAGATCACATGGAGAGAGCTGTGGACCATGGAGTCAAATAAGTTGAGCTTCATTATCAGAGCCACACATGACGTCCTTCCCTCTCCCACAAACCTAAATCTTTGGCTGGGAGAGGACCCAGATGTGCAGTTCCAGCAAACCGCATGCACATCCTGGTCAGTTGTAAGACCAGCCTAACACAAGGCAGATACACCTGGCAATGCAACCAGGTGCTGAGGTGTTTGGCCGCTGAACTCGAGTGCAAGAGAGTTACCACCAACGCCATGCCTATCAATGCCCAGATAACATTCCCGCAAATACCATCCTTCATCCGGGAAGGAGAGAAACGGAGGACTAACCCCTCGCCTCTCAACTCATGCCCAGTGAACGCAGCCAGGGACTGGGAAATGCATGTTGACCTGGGCCAGAGGCTTTCGTTCCCAGTTGAAATCGCAGTTACCAACCTGCGACCAGACCTTGTTCTCTGGTCCAACTCCTGTTGGCGTGTTTTACTCATTGAGCTGACGGTCCCATGGGAGGAGGCGGTAGACGAGGCTTATGAAAAGAAAAAGCTTTGATATTTAAACCTTGCAGCAGAGGAGAGAGGTTGGAGTGTAAGGGTGTGTCCAGTGGAGGTGGGGTGCAGGGGCTGAGTAGCCTGTTCCACCGCAAGGTTCCTGAGGGAAGTAGGAGTCAAAGGGCAGGCACAAAGGAGGGCAATAAAATAACTTGCCAATGCTGCTGAACGGAGCAGTCACTGACTGTGGCTGAAGAGGAAAGATGCTGTCTGGGCTGCCACGTGACCATCTAGAGGCTAACAATAAGACACACACCCAGGTCTGATCAACCTGCGGTGGGCCTGCCTCAACTGAGGGTGTCTTGTAATAAAAGGCCGAAACACCCAGTGACGTTGAGGTACACAACTGAAGATGTGTCTGATTGTTAACAAATTTACCTAGTGGTCATAACCAAGAATGTTAATTGTAGTGAAATCTTAGGGATTGTAACACCCAGTCCTACTAATCAATCTTCCATGCTTCTGACTCCTAGCCTGGTAGATACAATTCTTCTAGCATTCATCCAAATAGTCAAGACTCAGGAGTGCTTAATTGTCATATACACTGGGAATGGAACAATGAGTCTCTTATTTGCTGCAGCTTTGCAGACACATTAACACCACAACACAAAAAATAAGTCTACAATAATCAATAATATAATGAAATTTCAGTAAAACTTGGTGATCAGAACATAATACAAACCGAAGTATACATTGCCACCTGTACAAAGTCTATAGTAGATTGTTGCTGAGGTAGGTTTGTGGTTAGGGTTGTACAGTGTGGTTCAAGAGCCTGAGGGGATTGATGGAAAGAAGCTGTTCTTGAATTTAAGATCACAGTTCAATGGCTCCTCTACCTTCTTCCCGATGGAAGCAGCGAGATGGAAGTGTGGCCGGGGTGACGTGAGTCTTTGATGATTTGAGCTGCCTTTTTAAGGCAGCACTTCACATAGATCCCTTTCATGATGGGGATGTCAGTACCCATAATGGACTGGGGAATGGCCACCACTTTTTTGCAAACTTATTTGTTCTTGGCTAATCGTGTTACTAAACCAAGCAGTGATACAACCAGTCAGTGTGCTCTCTCCCATACACTTAGAGACATTTGATTGAATATTCGGTGACCTGCTGAATCTTCTCAACCTTCTGATGAAGTAAAGGTGTGGATGAGCTTTTTTTTTGGTGACTGGACGATGTGCTGGTCCTAGGACAGATCTTCAGAGATGTGCACGCCCAGGAACTAGAAGCAGTTGATTCTCTTGTTAAAAGTGTTGAGATCTAATTATAATTAAAGCAAGTCGTGATCAGATTGCTGTTTGAGAAAGCTTGCTGTCGTGATTTAGCTGCGTCGTTTCCCTTCAGAACAACCCTATGCTGCCCCTTTTCTATTACAGGTTCCAGCTCTTTCTTGGGAGAATTCAGCATCATTGAACCCAAGTATTTTCCCAGAGAAATTAGTGAAGCCAGAGAATATGAAGGAAGAGCTGAAGCCTGTTCAACTTTGAAGTAATACTTCTGAAAAAGTAAATTTTCAAAACATATACATTTATGGGGAAGAACAGTTTTTAAAGCTATTGTCTTTTGTAGAATAAACACTTGTTCCATATAACCATATAACCATATAACAATTACAGCACGGAAACAGGCCATCTCGGCCCTACAAGTCCGTGCTGAACAATTTTTTTTTTCCCCTTAGTCCCACCTGCCTGCACTCATACCATAACCCTCCATTCCCTTCTCATCCATATGCCTATCCAATTTATTTTTAAATGATACCAATGAACCTGCCTCCACCACTTCCACTGGAAGCTCATTCCACACCGCTACCACTCTCTGAGTAAAGAAGTTCCCCCTCATATTACCCCTAAACTTCTGTCCCTTAATTCTGAAGTCATGTCCTCTTGTTTGAATCTTCCCTATTCTCAAAGGGAAAAGCTTGTCCACATTAACTCTGTCTATCCCTCTCATCATTTTAAAGACCTCTATCAAGTCCCCCCTTAACCTTCTGCGCTCCAGAGAATAAAGACCTAACTTATTCAACCTATCTCTGTAACTTAGTTGTTGAAACCCAGGCAACATTCTAGTAAATCTCCTCTGTACTCTCTCTATTTTGTTGACATCCTTCCTATAATTGGGCGACCAAAATTGTACACCATACTCCAGATTTGGTCTCACCAATGCCTTGTACAAATTTTAACATTACATCCCAGCTTCTATACTCAATGCTCTGATTTATAAAGGCTAGCATACCAAAAGCTTTCTTTACCACCCTATCTATATGAGATTCCACCTTCAAGGAACTATGCACGGTTATACCCAGATCCCTCCGTTCAACTGTATTCTTCAATTCCCTACCATTTACCATGTACGTCCTATTTTGATTTGTCCTACCAAGGTGTAGCACCTCACATTTATCAGCATTAAACTCCATCTGCCATCTTTCAGCCCATTTTTCCAAATGGCCTAAATCACTCTGTAGACTTTGGAAATCCTCTTCATTATCCACAACACCCCCTATCTTGGTATCATCTCCATACTTACTAATCCAATTTACCACACCTTCATCCAGATCATTTATGTACATGACAAACAACAAAGGACCCAACACAGATCCCTGAGGCACCCCACTAGTCACCTGCCTCCAACCCGATAAACAGCCATCCACCATTACCCTCTGGCTTCTCCCATTCAGCCACTGTTGAATCCATCTTGCTATTCCTGCATTTATACCCAACAGTTGAACCTTCTTAACCAACCTTCCATGAGGAACCTTGTCAAAGGCCTTACTAAAGTCCATATAGACAACATCCACTGCTTTACCCTCGCCAATTTCCCTAGTAACCTCTTCAAAAAATTCAAGAAGATTAGTCAAACATGACCTTCCAGGCACAAATCCATGTTGACTGTTTCTAATCAGACCCTGTTTATCTAGATGCTTATATATATTATCTCTAAGTATCTTTTCCATTAATTTGCCCACCACTGAAGTCAAACTAACAGGTCTATAATTGCTAGGTTTACTCTTAGAACCCTTTTTAAAGAATGGAACAACATGCGCAGTACGCCAATCCTCGGGGACTATTCCCGTTTCTAATGACATGTTCAAAGCTCTCAAAAGGCTGAACTCAAGATTTAAAAATATATATATGTGATTCAGGATATTTCATGGTGTTCACTTCAGCAGCTTGTTAAAACAATATTTTGATGAAGGATCCTTGAACTAAAACTATCAAAGATTTGTTTCTTCTTTCTTATATGTTGCCTAAACTGCTGCTTGTTTCCAGAATTTTCTGTTTCATTTCAGACTTCCAGTTAGTTTTGATGTTTCTTTATCATAAACAGCTCTGGAAGTCCTGGCCTATTTTCTGGTCATAAATCACCAGAGAAGTGTAGAATCCACCGCTGTCGTTGGGCATGACTCTCATTGATTAATTGCTCTCATTAAAGAGTTCTACAAGGAAGGCACTTCTGCAGAGAAATGGAATTAATCACCTCGTAAAGTTTGCAAAATACACTTTCAAACAAAAATCTTGAAATGGTTTCAAGTTAGATCTTGTTTACCTCCCCCTGTGGTGGTGATTCACTATAGTGGGCATATACAGATATCAAAAGTATACAAAGTGAACTGCTAGGTATTCTTTGTAGCTCTTTATAGTTTAAATGTTGGCCAAATTCTCTAATGTTTTCAGGAGTTTACACGGCAATGTGTCAACAGCCTAGATGTACCATGTCTCATATTCTCAATTCGAGCACACTTTAATCTAAATATTTATCAGTGAGGTCTTGGAGTCATACAGTGTGGAAACAGGTCCTTCGGCCCAACTTGCCTTCGACAATGTTTAAGATTGTCAAAGATTGTCAAAGGAACTGTTAAGATAGAAAGGGAAAACCAAGCTCCCCTGCCAGGAGAGTTTAGAGGAAAGAGCATACATGATGTTAGGAAGCACCTTTTCTTCCTAAGAGTAGTAGAACATTGAATTCTGCCCTCTTAAGGTTTGTTGGGGTCAGTTGAAAATATAAAAATGTAAGTTGTCAACAGGCCATTGGTGCCCAAGATTAGGAAAGTTAAATATCAGGCAGGATTCTGATCTTGATCATCAACAGGCAGCTTGTACTGTGCATGTTGGTGTTCAGTTGATCAATAGGATCAGATTCACGTACAATGCCCTGTAGAAACAGTGGAGAATCCTCTCAACAATCACCTTCAGAGTTAATGTATATTGAATGACCACTTTGGCAAAGCAGTCTGAACCTTATCTCCTAATATGGAAAAGATTTGGATTAGCCTTCTGTACTTTATCTTATCTGATCCCCATTGATATGGTCATAAATCCAGGTCATTTATTACCGCCCGGCCCGTAAAATTGGTCCATGTATATAGTATTTATTGGCGAGATCATTCTTTAAAATTTCACATTATAATATTCATTGAAGATACTGCTCTGAATTAAATTTGCTTGCTGATCTTTGAACAATGGATTCCTCAGGTGTCTGAAAGAGATGGTTTGTCTGAGGTTCCACACAGTTCCTGCCACAGAGGCCACCTGATTGTTTGTGCACTTCCAGAGTTTAATGGCTCCACCACTGGAAGCTGTACTCACACCACCCAAAACTCAACGTTTGTCATTTCTTCTCAAAACCTCTGTGTCTTTCTCCCCTGCTTTACAACACTCCCCAAATACCACCTTTTTGATTTGGCTTTTGGTTAGGTTCTATAATTGCTCATTATGTGGATTGGTGTCAGTTTTTATTTGATAGCCTTCCTATGAAGCAACTTAATATATTTTACGGTGTACTAACATACACAGTTGAGAGAATTCAATAACATGAGTTAAGAGTAGGAATAGGCCGATCAGCCCCTCGGACCTGCTCTGCCATTCAATAAGATCATGACTGCCTTTCTATAGAGTTAAAGAGTCATAGAGTGATACAGTGTGGAAACAGGCCCTTTGGCCCATACTGGCCAACATGTCCCAGCTACTCTAGTCCCACCTGCCAGCCTTTGGTCCATATCCCTCCAAACCTGTCCTATCCATGTACCTGTTTAACTGTTTCTTAAATGTTGGGATAATCCCTGCCTCTACTACCTCAACTGGCAACTTGTTCCATACATCCACCACCCTTTGTGTGAAAAAGAAAGCATCATTTTCTTGCACTATCTGATTATACTTTGATTTCTTAAATGTCCATAAAGCTGAAAATCTGAATCACGAAGTATCCAGATCCCTTTGGGGTTGAGAATTTGAGAAAGGTTCATTAACCTCGTCGTGAAAAATGTATTTCTCGTCTCAGTCCTAAATGGCCTACCCCTAATTGTGAGCTTGTGATCAGTTCTAAGCCAGGGAATGCATTTGTCATGTATTATACCCTGTTCCTTGTCTTTAAACATTTACTGTACTTAGATGAACTGAAAATAACTCATGATTAGATCAAAAGTTGCTTCTAAGCAAGCCTTTTCCAGTGTGGAAAAATGGATGTTACAGCTTGCATCAAAAGAGTTTAATTACTTTAATGCCATCCCAGCATAGTTACAAATGTAAAATATTTCAGTGCAATAAGGACATTGAAATTTATATTCTCATTTGGCTTTTCAAATATCAGTGATAGGAACTGCTGGTGAAAGTTGCAGTCTTTAAAAATATTGTGTTCCTCTCAACTCTGAAAAGAGAGCATAACAGGAATGGAACATGTTTGTGAACACTCTGATACACTCTTGCATACATAGTGTTGGAGTAACTCAGTGGGCCACATAACATCTCTGGAGAATATGGGTAGATGTAGGAAAGAACTGCAGATACTGGTTTAAATCAAAGATGGACACAAAATGCTGGAGTGACTCAGCGGGACAGGCAGCATCTCTGGAAAGAAGGAATGGGTCACATTTTGTGTCGAGACCTTTCTTCATACTGATGTCAAGGGAGTGGGCGGAGAGACAAAATGTAGTCGGAGACAGTAAGACTGGTTGGAGAACTGGGAAGATGGAGGGGATGGAGAGAAAGGGAAAGCAAGGGCTACTTGAAGTTAGAGAAGTCAATGTTCATACCGCTGGGGTGTAAGCAACCCAAGCAAAATATGAGGTGCTGTTCCTCCAATTTGTGCTGGGCCTCACTCTGACAGTGGAGGAGGCCCAGGCCTCTCTTTCACACAGAGAGTGGTGAATCTCTGGAACTCTCTGCCGCAGAGGGTAGTCGAGGCCAGTTCATTGGCTATATTTAAGAGGGAGTTAGATGTGGCCCTTGTGGCTAAGGGGATCAGAGGGTATGGAGAGAAGGCAGGTACGGGATACTGAGTTGGATGATCTGCCATGATCATATTGAATGGCGGTGCAGGCTCGAAGGGCCGAATGGCCTACTCCTGCACCTAATTTCTATGTTTCTATGTTTCTATGAAAGATAGAAACAGAAAATAGGTGCAGTAGGTCATTCGGCCCTTCGAGCCAGCACCACCATTCAATATGATCATGGCTGATCATCCAAAATCAGTACACCTTTCCGGCTTTTCTCCCATATCCCTTGATTTCATTAGCCCTAAGAGCTAAATCTAACTCTACTTGAAAACATGGTGGGGAGAGGGGAGTTATAGTGTTGAGCAACTGGGAGATCAGGTAGGTTTAGGTGGACTGAGCTGAGGTGTTCAGCGACACCTTGAACAGCGGATTCAATAGATTACGTTGGAGGAGGTGCAAGTGAACCTCTGCATCATCTGAAAAGACTGTTGGGGTGCTTGGACGGAGTCGAGGGGGGAGGTGTAGGGACATGTGTTGCATCTCCTGCGGTTGCAAGTGAAATTACCTGGGGAGAGGATGGTTTGGGTGGGAAGGGACAGGGAGTTGCAGGGGAACGGTCTCAGTGGAAAGGGGTGGAGATGGGAAAATGTAGTTAGTAGTGGAATTCAATAGGAGGATTATGTGCTGTGTGCAAAATGGATAGATGACATTGCAGGTGGGACCATTCTTCCGTTTGTCGGTGCCAAGATGTGATGACAATTGTGTACTGCCTCCGTGAGGTCTGCAAAATGATTTTACCGGGTTGTATGCAAAAACAAAGCATTTCATTGTACCTAGTTACACGTGACAATAAAGTATCATTGAATCATTTAATTCAATTGAATTGAACACTGCCACTGCTTTGAAGTTCTTGCTGTTTGCAGCAGCCTCAATAAAAAGCAATGCATGGCCTCCACTGACATCTGCTGGAGCTTTTCTGTAACTTCACATCCTAATCCCAAATATTTATAGAGGAATGAGGAACTGCTGATGCTGGTTTACACAAAAAAAAAGACACAGTGCTGGAGTAACTCACTGGGTCAAGCAACATCCGTGGAGAACATGGACAAGTGACCTTTCAGGTCGGGACCCTTCGTCAGGCTGATTGTAGGGGGTGGGTGGGGAAAGAGGCTGGGAGAGAGGGTGTGCAAGACAAAATGTTGCAGGTAAGCGGTGAACACAGGTGAGGGTTTTTTTCTGATAGGCAGATATTTGGACAAAGGCCAGAGGTGAAAAACAGGTGTGAGACAAAAAGGACTGAAGTTGCGAATTGTGAAGCCAGAATGTAGGGGGGGGGGGGGGGGGGGGGGGGGGGAGCACAGGGAAGGGGGAGAAAAGGGGGTATAGGGAGGAGGGTTAAGGTTATCTAAAGTTGGAGAATTCAATGTTCATACAGTTGGATTGTTAGGTTCTTTCCTCCAGTTTGCTTGTGGCCTCACTGTGGCAATGGGGGAGGGCCAGGACAGAAAGGTCAGTATGGGAATGGAAATGAAAATGATTAGCAACCGGTAGATCTGGTCAGCATTGGCGGACCAAGCGCAAGTGTTTGGCAAAATAGTTTATACCAGGTTGCTTTAAAACTATCGTTGGCGCAGGGTTATATATTTTAACACAAACCATGTACTCTTCGTAACCTAAGCATATATGTAATTTAGAGTCATCAGGTTGACAGTTTTACATACTCTTTACCTTCGTCTTGCATTTGATGATAACAGCCAGAGGAAACAGTTGAGGCAAATACAATATAAACACTTCAAACACATTTGGAACGGTAGGAAAGAACTGCAGATGCTGGTTTAAATCGAAGGTAGACATAAAAGGCTGGAGTAACTCAGAGGGACAGGCAGCATCTCTGGAGAGAAGGAATGGGTGACGTTTCGGGTCGAGACCCTTCTTCAGTCCCCAGAGATGCTGCTTGTCCCGCTGAGTTACTCCAGCTTGTTGTGTCGACATTTGGAATCAGAGAGATTTAGGGAAATATGTGTGAAACGCAGGAAAATGGGATGAGCTGAGATGGGTATCTTTGTCGGCAATGGACGAGCTGAGATGGGTATCTTTGTCGGCAATGGACGAGCTGAGCTGAAGGGCCTCTTTCCGTGCTGTATAACTCTACTACAGAATATCACCAAGATATATAAGATGCAAGGAGAGATTGATGGGGAAGATGTAATGAATCTCTTTCCTGACGCTTAAAATGATGAGTAATTTCTTTATTGTATTTCTCACCTTCTATTGTTGAGTATCTTTAGTGTTCAGTTCCATAGATTACAGACACAAAAGTATCCAATTGTTCTGAAATCCCAAATCATTTAACACTTGGCTAAAAATCTGACAAATCTAAGCGTTTGTTCGCTTACAATGACCCAAGAAAAGTACTGGATCCACACAACTAGATTGTAAAATATTATTACATGCTGCAAATGTCCCCTGGAGCAACAAAGAAAAGAAAATGGTTTGCAACCAAATAGATATTTGGAAGCCTGTCTTTCTTAAGTGCAGTGGCAATGATTCCTTATTCGTGGCAATGCCCTCTACAAATGCTGCCTGACCCACTGAATTCCTCCAGCAGGTTGTTTTTTTGCTTCAGCTTTCAGCATCTGCAGTGTCTTGCATCGTCATGACTTCATATTACCCAGACAAACTCAGAGTTGCCACACCCACCACTTGCCTCATAATCCTGTCAGCCACACCATGCAGTAAAGGATGCTTAATGTAAAGGGACATTGTTTCTGTGGTGAGATGACCTTCATAGAATTTTTATGAGCTTCTGAGGGGGAAAGCTACAATGTATATAGTAATCAGTCATTAAATGGACTCCAGTCTTCATGAAATCCGGCTGCTAAAACGTATGGAGATTTACAATCAAAGATCCATTAAATATTAAAATGGATAATGTAAAATCGTTTTACAATTCCTAACCGTGCAGAATGAATAGAATCTGCAGATATTTGAACTTTTCTGGATGCTTAACATGGTAGATTGTCTTCTCAATATATTGTTCCTGGTTTTTACCGGAACTCCGCTTGCCTGAGCCGCAGTTAATTCCGAAGATTCCAATTTGATTGTCAGTGGATATGCTCAGCAGAAAAATACAAAGTTCAAATCTAGAAAATTACATGAAAAAAACTTCATGGCCATTACAGCACAAGTTGGAGCAAACTTTGCTCCTCCACAAATTAGTACTTCACAAGTAGTATTTCTTTCCTTATTTCAGCCTATCTGTAGACTTTAGTGATACATCACGGAAACAGGCCTTTAGCCCCACCGAGTCTGCGCTGACCAGGAATCACCCCTTACTCTAGTACTGTCCTCCTACACACTGGGGACAATTTTATCAAAGCCAATTAACCTACATACCTGCCTGTCTTTGGAGTATGTGAGAAAACCGGAGCGCCCAGAGAAAACCCACGTAGTCACAGGGATAATGTACAAAGACTGTACAGACAGCACCTATAGTCAGGATTGAACCAGGGTCTCTGGTGCTGTATTTGTCTTAGAATCTTTAATCCGTGAAACCTCCCCAAATTACCTCCATACCTTAACAACATGCAATATTTGCATTCAAGTTGACTGCTCCGAACAATAAACATAGAACATTGAACAGTATTGTACAGAAACAAACTTTTCATAATATAGGTGCCCAACATGATGCCAAGTCTACCACTGCGCCACCCCAGTGGAACCATGTGAGTGATGAGAAAGGAATGGATTGAAAAAGAAATGTGAAAAATAAAAGCAAGAGTAAAAATAAAAAAAAATCAGATAGACTAATAGATGGATGAAAGAAAGGAGTATGATTAGGCACTTGGATCTTCAAGGCTGCTCTGCAAATGAAATGGATCTGATCTATCTCAAGTTTTCTTTCCGGCCTATCCCAATACCCCTTGACGGACAATGAAGAGATGAAAGAAGGAAGGATGATACAAACAGTGAAATATATATGTCAGCAGAAGGAGCACATGGGGTTATGCAAGGGAGATTCAAGAAATATAGATGAAACAAATCAGAGAGCTGGATGGCAGTAAGAACGATGGGTAGATGATGGATGAAGTAATGGTTGTGAGTGTAACAGGAAGATAATTAGAAGAATGGAAGTTAGATACAGGCATCACAAATAAGCAAATAAAAGGTATTTGAAATATTTAGTGTCTCCTGCATATATTAATGGTGTCGATCGATAAGGTGTATGTAAATTGAATTACATAATCTATTATTAGACACACTGACCGCACATCAACGCTGTATTATTTGGGGGCATAATCAAGATCACTTAGGAAGTTAGAATGGGGATAATTAGTCCTGTGAGTACAGAGGTCTTTGTACAAGCCTATCGTATTTTATTTAATTCTGGTAATAACAGCTGGAGAAAAAGACATCCTGACCTGGAGATTCACTTACACGTCTGAAAAAATCGGCCGAAGATGAATAAATCAGAGTAGAGCAATATGTGCATATTTCTGATGTCTGAAGAAGAGTCTCGACCTGAAATGTCACCCATTCCTTCTCACCAGAGATGCTGCCTGTCCCGCTGAGTTACTCCAGCCTTTTGTGTCTATCGTCAGTTTAAACCAGCATCTGCTGTTCCTTCCTACATTTGTGCATATTTGTGTTCAGACAATTAGACTCTTGTTTTTTGTAGGCATTTTCATTTGCCTCAGAATCTTTCATCTGCAAAACTTTCACAAATTACATCCATGCTTTACCAACATGCAATGTTTGCCTTCATGTTGACTGCTCTGAACAATGAACATAGAACATTGAACAGTATGGTACAGGAACAGGCTTTTCATAATGTCAGTGCTGACCATGATGCCAAGACTAACTCCTAACTGTCTGCACATAATCCAATCCCTCCATCCCTGCAGATCCATGTACCTATCCAAAAGTCTCTTAAATACTACTTACGTATCTACTCCACCACCACTTGTTCTTGTAAGCTTGTTCCAAGTACCCACTACCTGATGTGTAAAAAAAACATGCCTCACACCTCTCACCTTAAACCTATACCCTCTAGTATTTGATATTTCTATGCCTTAAATAATTTAATGTACTTCTATCAGTTTTCCCCTCAACCTCCGGCATTCCAGAGAAAACGATCCAAGTCTGTCCAACCTCTCGCTGTAGTTAAACCACCCCCCCTCCCCCCCCCCCCCCTAATTCGGGCATCATTCTGGTAAACCTCCTCTGCAGAATTTCCAAAGGCTCACATCCTTCCTGGAATGGGGTGACCAGAACTGCCAAAGTCCAAATGCGGCCAAACCAAAGTCCTATAAAGCTCTATCATGACTTCTTGACTCTTATACGTAATGCCCCAACTAATAAAGGCAAGCATATCATATGTGATAGTGTGAGTTACTCAGAGACCAAACATCTTTACCAGCTATCGATCTACTTAAGAGGCAGCTACGTACTTAATTATTTTCCTTAATGAGATCTGTGGCCTTCTCCAATCTGAAATAAAATATGACAAGCATACCTTGACTGCTAACCTTAGGACCCTTCCGAGTTGCTGCTGATACTTGTTCACGGCTGCATTTGGAATGTCACCCAAACTCTATACAGAATATTCATCTGCATTCACTTTTCCTTCAGTCCACACGAGAACCCGGATCTGGAAGAGAGATTTGCCTGCATTGCAAGCTTCAGAGATCTCTCTGGTAACCTCACTCTGGAAATAGCCCTGGAGAATCTCTGTGACCTCCTTACAATAGGAACATGAGAAAATAAGCAATATGAACAATGACTAAAAGGCTAATACTGTACCTCCATGTTTCCCTTGCTTATGGATAAAAACCTAGCAACTGGCTTGAATCATGCATCAGCATTACATGTACGATTTGATTATCAACAGATGCAATGAATGCAATGCAATTACTCTGTAAGCAAATTATTGGCAAGTAAGAAAAGGAAATAGAAAAGGAAAACAAGGAGGAAGCAATCAATCAAAAATATGACTTGCATATTCTAATAATCAATATATACCGATATTCTATCAGCACAGAAAACCAGCTCATTGGTGCAAATGGATCACACTATATACAGTATGTTGTTTTTTGCCGATCATTTTTCAACCCTTTCTTCATTTCTCTGTAGCATAAGCCAGAATAGCACAGTTTCAGGATTGAGCACAGAATGAATCACCAGGAGGTTCAATCCATTCTTTATTCCTTCATTATATCTACCTCTATATCCTCAATAGTCTTCAATGAAGCCATGAGTATTTACAACTATGAAAAAGTTTGAGAAGATGTATTGTTTGAAAAGTTATCAGTTGGTAAACACAAAATGTTGGAGTAACTCAGTGGGTCAGGCAGCATCTCTGGAGAAAGGAATAGATAACGCTTTGGTTCGAGACCCTTCTTCAGACTGAGAGTCAGGTGAGAGGGAAACTATTCCAGACTTTATCTGTTGGTAAATTAGATGCTTGGCAGCATTGGTAATGTTAATATTCGAAACATAAAGTGGCAGGTTTCTTTGAATATGGAATGTATTAAGGGCAGCACAGTGGTGCAGCGGTAGAGCTGCTGCCTTACAATGCCAGAGACCTGGGTTTGATCCTGACCACGGGTGGTGTATGTACGGAGTTTGTACGTTCTCCCTGTGACCACGTGGGTTGTCTCCGGGTGCTCCGGTTTCCTCCTACACTACAAAGACGTGCAGGTCTGTAGGTTAATTGGCTTTGGTTAAAAACAATTGTAAATTGTCCCTAGTGTGTAGGACAGTGCTAATGTTCGGGTGATTGTTGGTCAGCGTAGACTCGGTGGGCCGAAGTGCATCATTCCACGCTGTATCTCTTTTTTTTTATTTTTATTAGAAGCAATTGTACAAGATTAAAACTGTCGGCATATAAAATTATACAGTTAATGTACAGCTTCAATTTTAACTTTTTAACTTGGAAATAAAGGAAAAGAAAAGAGAAAGAACAAAGAGAAAAAGTGAGAGGTGCAAAGATAGAATCCCTAGACTACCAAACTAGTGTAGCCAAAGAAAGGAAGAAAAAAAGAAGGGAAAAAAAGAAAGAGAGAGAAAAGTGAAGATATACCTGCCTCTCGTCCCCCCCACCTCACCCAACCCATAGTTGTGTTGCATCATACTATCCTTGTAAGAATTCGGTGAAGGGTGTCCGTGTCTTGAAAAGTTTTTCTGGTTTTTCTGCTAAGACAAGTAATATTTTCCAGATGTAGTGTCTCGAAAATATTAGACGTGTCTTTGCAGAAAAAACAGATCACGCTGTATCTCTAAAGTAAAGTATTGTCATTTGTGTCCATTGTAGTAATGTCAATCGTAAACTTTAAGAGAAAATGTCAAATATACAATGTCATCCCTCTCACCTTCCTGGGGAGGATGCGGCTATTATCCGAGTCGCGTCCTCCCCTCCCACCCCTCGCGGCCAACCAACTGGATTGGTGCGGTCTTTCATGCCGGGACCGGACCAGAGCTTCAGCAGCGGCGGCGAGGTGCTGGAAACATCTCAGAGCAGGCTGGGCCGCTGCTCCAACATCGAGGAGCTGTAGGTGTGGAGCTCCCAAAGCGGGCAGCGCTGACTTTAACATCGCGGAGTCCTGGGACCCATTGCCGGGGGTCGCCAGCGCAAATCTTCGCCCAGCGCGGCCTGTGGATATCGGGAGCCGCGGATTCTGGTGGAAGGTGGCCGACGAGATGTTCCCGGGAGAGGGCCTGAACATCGGGCCGCCCGTAGCGGCGACTACGGGGTGCTCGGGAGGCCCCGACCACGGGTGAACATTGGGGAACATCGGTGAGGAGGTTGACTGGACTTTGGTTCCTTCCCTCACAGTGGGGAACTTTGGTGCTGCTGTGGGGATGTTTGTGTTGTGGACTACTGTGTTCTGTGTTTTGTGTTTTATTTTATTATTATTTATTTTTGTATGACTAAGGGAAAAATAATTTTGTTGTCTCTTCATTGAAGACAATGACAATAAATTAAATCAAATCAAATTAAAAAAAAGTCAGTTCATCACTTCCAAGTTTGCTCCCAACATGCACACCATCCTGACCTCAACATGTATTGCTGGTCATTCAGTGATGTTGGATCAATTTGCTGACATTCTCTACCCTGTACCAATTGTGGTAGAACCCTCATCACATGAACTGCAGTCAATCAAGGAGAAGATCCAATACCACCACCAGCTTCTGCGGAGAAATAGAGATTGTCAATACATGTGGCATTGCTAACATAAGCCACAATGGCAAGGGCAAATAATCAAATCTGCTACTTAGAGCAAACACATGCTCCTTTCCCATTATTTCAGTCTGCTGCCTAGAGGCTAGGGCTTCAGCTAAGTCTTAGCAAATCTTGATGTGCACTGTCCAGATCACCCCTTATCAACTACCACGTGGCATATTTTGTTAAGCAGACAAGGAAGTGTTACCTGCCATTTTCTGACCCTTTCCCTTCCCAGGAGGAAGCACTTTGCATTTATGAGTTATCTGGCAGACACCGAGCTAAAGTCAACCGCAGAGCTTGAATGTCAATTGACACTGGCAATTGAACCTCAGTGATCTAGGTGGCAATCCAATCCTCCAGCAGCATTGCTCCAGCGACTGCAGGTCTCACATTACATTATATTTTAAAAGACTACATTAATCATTTATGTGATGTGGAAGAAAGGAACAAGTTGCAAATGTTCCAACTGGAATTTTACATTTGTTGAAATCTTGAAGAGGAATTTCTGTCACCTTGCAAAACAAGGAAGCAGAGTAAGAGAGCAGAACCACACATGTCACTTACTGCCCAGCTAATTTTCCAGCTAGATGACAGCGCTGTCATAAAAACCTTCAGCCTGCCATTTGGAAGAAATGTGCTCGCATTTGATTATTAAAACAGAAAATAGCTCCAAGTTAAAAGACATTTATGGCTCGCATAATCAGACATCAGTTTGAAGAATTGCCCTTTGGAGGCTGACTGTGCTGGGACTGCTGATGGGTGCTGGCAGAAACTTTAAGGGAAAGGAACACGCATAATGCAGTCCTTCAATTATTTAACTCCTTGGCTCTTGAATGGGCTCTTGGCAACACATGTTGAGGAAACATTGGGGAGAGGAAAATTGGAATCACAAGCATCCAAAATGTCATCAACAATGTTCAAATGAAGGATGAAAATGAGAGAAGTATTTATATGTTTGGCTTCACTGAACCTTTTCACCACGTGAAGTTTCCCTCCTCCCAACATTAACTCGATTGATATCCTACCAGACTAGGGACTGGAGGGATCAGTGCTTAAAAAACCCAAGTGGCTTTCTCTATGATATTGTACATTGACATGGGAGCAGAGCAGCCCTTGCCAGGTTGCCACACGGCCATTGCTCAGTTTCAATGGACTGTGTAAGAAGGAACTGCTAGTTTACACCGAAGATGGGCACAAAATGCTGGAGCAATTCAGCGGGTCAGGCAGCATCTCTGGAGAAAAGGAATAGTTGATTTTCCAGTTGAGACCCTTCAGCCTGAAAAAGGGTCTTGACCCAAAAAGTCACCTATTCCTTTTCACCAGAGATGCTGCCTGACCTGCTGAGTTACTCCAGCATTTTGTTCCTATCTTAGTTGCACTGGTCTGTTGGCTGTCTCAGCGAGATCATGGCCTGATGCTGCCATCTGGTGGTGAGAGGCCTCCCATTTCTTCCAAAAATGATGGTGGTCCCTGTGCCTGGGAATATTTTCAAGGCTACTAGCACATTTTTTAAATATAATGTTACCTTAACCCTGAAATGTTTGTATCTTTTATAGAACTTTACAACTCTATTCTTGCCCAGCAACAGCCCTGTGACAGTGAGGAGCAACAATCCATTTTTTAATAGAACGCAAATGAAAAATAGAACGGTCAGGTAGCATCTCTGGAGAACACAGATAGGTGATGTTTTGGGTCTGAAACATCACCTATCCGTGTCCACCAGAATTGCTGCCTGACTCGCTGTGTTACTCCAGCATTTTGTGTTCTATGTAAGATTCCAGCACCTGCAGTCCCTTGTGTCTGCAATGCATTTTTAATTCTGCATCCAACCCAGTCTGAAGCCATTTGCCACTTCACTAAGTGCAGTCTATGTCAGTAAGATGATCTGGTCTGAACCTTAGTGTAAAGCCTGATATGCCACGTGGGCATATTGCACTTGTCCAATGAACTACAGTATATTTCACATGCACATACTATATTTACTTTGTTCATTGATTCCAAATATTAAAAATATGAATTGTATAGAGTTGTGCAACATAGAAATGGGCTCTTCAACTCACCACTCCCACGCTGACCTTTTTATGCCATCTTTACTCATCTCATTTGCCCGCATTAGATTATATCCTTCTGTGTCTTGCCTGCTCAAGCGCCTAACTAAATGGGGACTGCCTATTTTTGGTGACATTGAGGTAAACCAAAGAGTGCAGCTAACATAGTGGGTGCGGCAGCATCTATGGAGCGAAGGAAATAGGCAACGTTTTGGGCCGAAACGTTGCCTATTTCCTTCGCTCCATAGATGCTGCCGCACCCGCTGAGTTTGTCCAGCATTTTTGTGTACCTTCGATTTTCCAGCATCTGCAGTTCCTTCTTAATCACAGTGCAGCTAACATGTTCCGTTAGCTGTGAAGGAAGGAACTGCAGATGCTGGTTTACACTGAAGATAGACCCAATATGCTGGAGTAACTCAGAGGGACAAGCAGCATCTCTGGAGAAAAGGAGTGGCCGACATTTCAGGTCGAGAAGAAGGGTCTTGACCCGAAACGTCACCCTTTCCTTCTCTCCAGAGATGCTGCTTGTCTCACTGAGTTACTCCAGCATTTTGGGTCTATGTTCAGTTGTCTGTACAGCTGAGACTGTAATGTAACAATTATGCAATTGATTTCATAAAATTTACTCATTTGTGACATCTTAATCAAAGACTTAGAATATAAGGACCTACTGTACCTTTAGAAAGGAGATGAATTTCTTTAGTTAGAGGGTGGTGAATCAGTGGACAGACAGCTGTGCAGGTCAGATTCAGATTCAGATTCAATTTTAATTGTCATTGTCAGTGTACAGTACAGAGACAACGAAATGCATTTAGCATCTCCCTTGAAGAGCGACATAGCAAACGATTTGAATTAAAAAATAAATAAATAAATAAATAAATAATAAGTGTCCGGGGGGGGGGGGGGGGGGGGGGGGGGGGGGGGGGGGGGTGGGGGTGGTGATTGGCAGTCACCGAGGTACGAGGTACATGAGGTCATGTCATTGGGTATTTTTAAGACGGAGATTGACAGATTCTTAATTAGTAAGAGTGTCCAGGGTTATGGGGAGAAGGCAGGAGAATGGGGTTGAGAGGGAGATAGATCAGCCATGATTGAATGGCAGAGTAGACTCGGTGGGCCGATGGCCTAATTCTGTTTCAACGTCTTATGGACTTAAGAAGGACTCCCAACAAGAATTTACTGCCAATATGACTGAACATTAGTTGCAGGATATTTTTGCATGCAGAATCTAAATTAATTCACACATTCCAGAGTTATGCATGGATGTTGCCATCCAGCTACCTCTGAATAAGCCAAGAGTCCTGGTCTCTGTCACCATCTCTGGATCCCCCATCCTGTAGCTCGTCGCAGTGTCAGAAATGTCTTATTGTGTCTTTCATTCATCTTTCAGGACAAACCAATGGCCAACAAAATACTTTATAGTTTCTGTCGTAATACAGGAAACATGGCAGCTAATTTGCATGAAGCAACCACTGGGATAATGGCCAGATGATCCAATTCAGAAATACTGATCAAGACATAAATGCTGATCAAAATCAGTGCTTTTTTGTACCAGCACCTCCAAAAAATGAAAAACCAGATTTTAAATGTTAAATGTTTAAATATTACAAAAAGATGACTAAAGTTAAAAATAAATAGAATTTACTAACCAAATTGGGCAGTTAGGCCCTTATTCACCCTAAGCAACTTATAGAACAACGATCCATAATAGACACCAAAAGCAAGGAACCATATGCTAACTCACATATTTTGTCGATAAAAAATTCACTAGTCTCTCTTCCTTTAAGTAGTGTCATGGTAGTATTTGATACTGCTTAACTCTCTCCAATACAGAAATTGTTCAAACATTCTTATTCTTGGTTCATACTGGTGCGCACATCCGCCTGAGGCAACAGATCGGGCTTCCTTTAATATCTCATTTGAAATGTGGCGCAGTGCAGCAGCCTCTCAATTTGTGTGTTCAAGTGTCAGAAATGGAACAAACCCAGAACTTTCTGATTCAAACGAAAGTGTTTTGTCATTTAGTCATACATGCAATAAGGTGACCAGAGGTCTATCCTCTTTCCCGTTTGAAGTATGAACCTGAGCCCTCGTTCCCCGTTACTCTGCTGATGTCTTGTATCTCATGAGTTAACTTCAGCTGCACAGCAGGAGAATTGCGTCCACGTGTTTCAACACCTGATAGGTCCCTCGTGCCAATTTCTGGGGGGAAGATAAACCTCAGTGGGTTTTTTTTGTCAGGTTGGTAATTTAATAGCGTCTGGTGTGCAAATGGAATCAGGCCAGCTTTAAGTTTAAACCCTCGGAAATCAGATACAGCTTGGATCAGAACACAGTCTCCTTGGAGCTGTGGAGGAGGGTAGCTTAACCCTCTCCTAACCAGCCACATTAATACATATCCACTGTTGTTTCACGCTGATGTGCACATGCATGGTAAAGAGGATCAAGGTTGTAGCGAAAATGCAGGCCAAAACAAGGACGAACCACTGATAAAATGGATAAAAAGTTTGCTTTTCAATGAATATCGATAAAAATGGTGCTATATAGATAAATGAAGTATTCAGTTTTACATTACCATAACAAATAGCCTTTATGTAGCATCCGTACACCCAATGATTCTTAATTATTATGAAATGATAGTTTACATGTACCAAGGTTATAGATTAATACAGTACAGAAGGAAGCCATTTTGCCAAACTTGTCCATGTTGGCTTTTTGATTGAAATATCCAATTTATTTTTCCAACAGCTTTGCAGTTTCTTTCCTATTGAGTATTGATACAATTTTTCTTAACATTCCATGTGTTTAACCCATTGCATTGAAGGAATGTTGTCAATTTCGTATACTTCAAAATAACGCATTTGAAATATCAACTGTTATGTAGTTCTAACAATCATCTTTATTACTTTTCAATGGAAGAGATGGGTAAAATTTTGTATGCAATCATGTGTGCACTATCAATGCATAATTTAATTATAATATTAAACATAGAACATAGAAAAATAGGTGCAGCCGTAGGCCATTCGGCCCTTCGAGCCTGCATCGCCATTCGATATGATCATGGCTGATCATCCAACTCAGTATCCCATCCCTGCCTTCTCTCCATACCCCCTGATCCCTTTAGCCACAAGGGCCACATCTAACTCCCTCTTAAATATAGCCAATGAACTGGCCTCAACTACCTTCTGTGGCAGAGAATTCCGCAGATTCACCACTGTGTAAAAAATGATTTTCTCATCTCGGTCCTAAAAGACTTCCCTCTTATCCTTAAACTGTGACTCCTAGTTCTGGACTTCCCCAACATCGGGAATAATCTTCCTGCATCTAGCCTGTCCAACCCCTTAAGAATTTTGTAAGTTTCTATAAGATCCCCCCTCAATCTTCTAAATTCTACCATATTTAAAGTAGAAATAATTACAGTATTATTTAGAGTATCATTATTGAATATAACATCACTCAGCAAGGATGTTAAAAATTCAGAAAGACCAGTTCATATTTGAAAGTCTTGATTAAATCTGATCCATTAATTTCTCAGTCACAGCACACACCAGATCATAACAAGTCCTATCTGGGAAACATTGCCAGAGCAGAGGGTGGAGGCTGCTGCTCTCACAACATTTACCAAAAATTGAGAAGGACACTTGAATCACCAAGGCGCAGAAGGTTGCAGACCAAGTGTTGGTTAATTGGGATCAGTATAGATGGTAGGCATGTCATGGTGGACTGACGGGGCTATTACTGTGCTACATGACTCTATGATTCCAATTCACTGTGAACCCAGAACATTGCCTCAGCAGAATACTATGTGAAGTGCACCTGCAAAGTGACAAATTGACCCAAATGACCCAGTGCACCTGCATTATTGCAAATTAGCACAAATGACTAGGACAAATTTCTACTCCCAGTTCATGCTTTACTCTGTCACCTTTAAAGATTTGAATATATGGATCTCCAAACTCTGTTTCTCCATTCCTTTTGTAATTGTATATAAAATTCATGATTTTTAATCCTAGTCATCATTTTATATAGTCACAAAAGATTTAATACGTTTGAGAAAGTCATTGAATTGAATTCAATTGAATCGAATTAAATTGAATTGTATGAATTAAAAGGTACAGCATTGAAACTGGCACTTCAGCACACTGAGTCCATGCTGCCCATCGATCACCCGTTCACACTAGTTCTTTGTTATCTCACTTTCTCATCCACTCCCTTGACACTGATCCCAGAGCCCAATTAACTTACAAACCCGCACGTCTTTGGAACGTGGGAGGAAACTGGAATACCCGCAAGAAACCCACATTGTCTCAGGGAGAACATGCAAACTCCATATGGACAGCACATGAGGACAGGATCAAACTTGGGTCACTGGTGCTATGAGGCAGCAGCTCTACCAGCTCTATTGCACCCAGTTGATCGTTCCTTGAGTACAAAATCATTTTTGAACATAGATCCTGAATTTACCTTTCACCAGTTATTACCCATTGCCTATTTACCATTAATGTTGCTCTCTAATTTGAATTACATTTGCCTATTCTGTCTCCTTAACTATTTATGATGAACCATTCGGCAACCCTTGTAGCAATAAAAGATTAACGCCAATTGTGTACAGTTTAAAATAACTAATTCAAAAGAACATAGTGAGTGAGATCCAGTCAGTTATGTTAATAGTTTCCGTAAAGAGTGGGATTGAAGTTCTGAAAGTAGTAATAAGTGTAATAATATGCACAGTATAAATAAATAAATCAATGGAAAAGTTATAATGAGCATTAATTCCATCCCATTAGATCAATAACATTTGCAGTATTATTAAGACTGTCATTATTCAAATTTATGTTGCAGAACAAGGATATGGGAAAGACACAAGGAACTGTTCACATCTGCAGTGAATATGTTTTTGCAGGTCAGTTCATAATGATTAATGTCATTCGTGTTCATCTGGTAACCTTCTATATTCTGAGTAAAAGGTGAGGCAATTAAAATAATTTGAGCATAAAGTCAGCTGATGCAGCTGTGTTAAAAGTGCCGTCCTTAGTTGAAATATCAAAACGAAAGGCAAATTAATCTGTTCTGACCATTTAGGTGAACAGAGAGTTTGGCCAATGTTTTTCTATTGACTAAAGTTGCAAACACAGATTAACTTGTTGTTCTTGCTTTTTTATAATCTTGCTGTTTACAGTTACTGACTAATTTTAATCATAGCCATCTCATCACCTGAGAGGCATGAAAATCTACTACCCGTAATTCTGACATGGACAAGGTGTGAACTCATTGTCTTCCATGGCTAACCCACAAGATTTTGCTTTGTCATCAAGAGCTTATTTCATTGCCTGGAGACCAAAAGGAACATTAATATTAACATTAATTCCAAAGATGTGCATGTTTGTAGGTTAATTGGCAAGGGGAGAAGACAGAGTGACCAGGGTGAGACTGGTCCTTGATTATGCTGCAGACTCGAGGCAGCATGAAGCGTAGATGGAGTCAATGGAAGGGGAGGCTGGTTTGTGTGATGGTCTGGGCTACATTCCAAACTCTGCAATGTCTTGCAGTCTTGGATGGAGGTGCTCCAAAACCATACTGTGATGCATCCCGATGTTGTCTTCTTCGGCACATCTGTAGAAGTTGGTGAGGATTGTTGAGAACATGCCAAATTTCCTAAGCCTCCTAAGGAAGTGGAGTCATGGGTATGTTTTCTCGGCCATAGCTTCAATGTGGCTGGTCTATGACAAATTGCCGGTGATATTTATGATGTGGGTTAACTCAACGATATTGGAGGTACTGGTGAGGAACTAAAGTTTCTTTCAGCCTGGGTAGGTCCACTTTCATGCAATTCATGGCCAGTGAATCTCTAATCCATCATTTCACCCACATCCAGTTCAATGCAATGCTAAGGAAATGAGTCCAACTGTACATTGCTACTCGAATAACTCCTGATTAAAATTAAAATCTCTTTCAGAATGTGGGCCTGGTTCATAGGACTGAATGGCCTTCTTATTTTACTATGCCTTCAGGCATTTTCATTTCAATTATATTGTGTTTTACAAGGTTAAATTATAAACAGAGGAACCTCCATGTGACTTGTAGTCTCCTTTGTTTAAAAGGTTGATAGAATGATGTAACTGAAGTACTGAAAGGATTCGGTGATTTAAAAGCATGGAAATTGGTTTCCGTTTTGGAGACATCCAGAACAAAGGAACAAACTTTTAAAATTAAAGTCGGACCATTCAAGATGAAGAAATGACAGACTTGATCACACACAAATGACAGTGGAAATCTGGCACTGTCTCCCATAAACCCATGGAGATGAATTATGAGTCATTGCGTCTGATTTTTTTGTCTGTACAAAATAATTGGTATATAGGGGACAGTGGTGTAGTGATTAAGTTACTGGACTAGCAGCCAGAATACCAGATCACTGAATTCTCAGGAACAGCTGTCTCTGCTGTCATCAGACTATTTAACGGGCTTCATCTAAACTTAGGGCGAGTCCCGATCCCCCAATCTATCTCGATGCGGCCACTGTACTTTACATCAATCTGCACTTTCTCTGTAACTGTAGCAATATATTCTCCGATCTGCGCACTTATCTCTTTTGCTCTACCTGTTGTGTTTGTGTATGGTTTGATTGTACTCATGTACTGTTTGACTTGAATGGATAGCACGCCAAAAAAACTTTTTTTCATTTGACCTCGATACACATGACAATAATAAACCAATACAAAACCAGTACCCTCGATCCGGAGACACAATTTTGATTCCTATTATGGCAACTCATGAATTTCCGCCCACCTATCCGCATCGACCGGCAATCCCTGCACACTAACACACAATTCTACGCACAGTAGGGACAATTTACATTTACCAAGCCAATTAGCCTAAAAAACCTGCACATCTTTGGAATGTGGGAGGAAACCGAAGATCTTGGACAAAACCCACATGGTCACGGGGAGAACGTACAAACTCCGTACAGACAGCACTCCTAATCGCTGGCACTGCAAGCACTGCAAGGCAGCAACTGCCACCACAGCTATTAACCAAATAATTAATAACAAAGTTATTAAACAAATAAGTTAAAGTCAGGAGCAGCAACCATGAAACTGCCATTTAGTTGTAAAAAATTGTTGATTCTTTAATGTCTGTCAGGGAAGGAATTCTACAATCTTTTCTAGTCTGACCTTTATGTCAGTCTTGCCCCAACAGTGTGGTTGAGTCTTAACTGAAACCAGAAATGGGCAGTAAATGGTGACATGACTTGTGAACAAATAAGTAAAACTATATATAAAATCAAGAACTTCTGGCCAGTCGTTCCCCCTGTGGAAACAAGAGATTGGCGACCAGCCTTTGCATAATAACGTCTGTTTTAATAAACCTTGTTAAAATGCATTTAAAACTTGAATGCAATATTGCTGGTGTTTTCTATTGATACTCTGATGAATCACAGCATAAATATTGAGTCAGAGAAGTTTGATGAAGGAATAAAGTTTGTAACCCAATTAACACATTGAAATACTGAACATTTCATGGAAGATGTCACACCCATCATCATGTGGTACTGCAATTTATTGAATACAATTATGCTTGACTCTACAGACCTGTCGTGGAAACCTCGTGTGTCTTGGTAATTGAGCTGAACCGGGTTAAAGAGGTCAAGCGATGGTCAATACATTGATGATGTTAAAATGCAATAAAAATATTTGGCATTGAAGACTTGTGTTTCTTCACCTCTGATGCTTTTAAAGGAAGCATAATTGCATTTGTGGTTGAGATGCAGAGGCATTTCTGCAACACTTTTCTTCCAACTTAATAAAACTTGAAATATTGTTCCTTGCCAGGGAAAGTGTTACAATTCAGCCACTTAACATGCAGCGAGCAAAATCTCTTGGCTTTGACCTGTGTATTACATTATGTCTCGGAAATAGGCTGTAAATTAGTCTCAGAGACAAATTAATTAAAAAAAATGCTGACCCTTTTACAAAGCCCCTCTCAGCATAAAAATGCAGACACGACTAGAATGTAGATTAAAAGTGCTCAATCATCATAGAAATGGACCTAGCTTAGCGACAGTCAATCTTTTCCACTGGTATTTACAGCTGACATTATTTCGTAATGAGATTTGTCCACAGGCAATGCCTCCGCATCAGTTCTTCTTTCTTGCTGCGGTTCGGGATTTGCATTGACTTTTCCTCTGTAGATATATTAACCTCATTTGTGTCTGGCAGCTTAGATTGATGGATTTTCTGCCTGCGATCTCGTATCCATTTGAAGCTTGCTTTGAGCACACCCAGACTAGATACATCGCTTTACACTTCAGCAGTTACCAGGGGAGCTTTCCAAACCTCTTCTAATGCTAATATCACTGAAGGTTTTTTTTAACCCTTTATATGAATCATCATACAAGCACACCACAATACACAGTCACACTGATGAGATGTATTCACCCAATTAAATATCTATATAACTAAAAGTCTCATCTTGACCAATTCCTGTGTTTATGTGCTTTATGTGCTTATGTGCTTTATGTGGTTAACCCTTTATGCGCTTGCAATAAATGATTTGTTAGCCAGGAATGTGCTTGCAATGAATGATGATCTGTTAACCCTTAATGTGCTTGCAATAAATGATTTGTTAGCCCTTAATGAATTGAAATTAGTTGTTTGGTCTGCTGTGCTTTTGCTTTTGCTTTTGCTTTGCCTTTGCTTTTCTTGACCTCACCTGAAGTGAAAGCAAATGGATTGTATTGTTGGCTGGCTCCGCCTGCCCTGTGCTTGACTTGACTTGAAATGGATTGACTTGATATGAAATGGATTGAAATGGATTGTTGGCCCTGCACTCAATGTGCTTGACTTGATAGACAACCCTCCCCCTGCCCCCACCCCCACTATCCACCAATATTGGAATTGGTGGAGAGGTGGAATATTACGTTGCAGGACCAGCCCTCCCGTGTGAACCTGGGACCCGACGGGTCCCACTTAGTCTAGTAATTATTAAAAGGAGAAATGGAGAAACCAAGTTTATTCAGATCAGAAGCTGTATAACATGTTTTGATTTTGATTTTGAAACACATATTTTGATTAAATGAAACAAACAATTTTCATAGAACAAGGGGAGTGAAATAACTTTCATATATTTAGTAAGTTTACAGATGAACAGCTTTACTGAGTACTCTATCTATCTATCTATCTATCTATCTATCTATCTATCTATCTATCTATCTATCTATCTATCTATCTATCTATCTATCTATCTATCTATCTATGTGTGTGTGTTTCTGTGGGTGTGTGTTTGTGGGTGCCAGATTCGGCCATTGATTCCTTGGTCCGTCGTGAAACTCCGTCATTTTTTCCATGTCGCTAGCTCATTCACTTTTACATTCAATTTTGCACTCCTCAAAACATTTTTTCTTTTTATGTACCCATTTTTTAATAAAAAACCCTCTCCCTTCCCCCTACCCCTCTCTCTCCTTCCCCTCATCCCCTCCCCCCACTAATCAGTAGAGAATTTCCTTGTGATTTTAGAAATCCACTCCTCTGTACATTTGGTACATTATTTTCCTGACTTTTTTAATTAAAATTGTTGACCAATCTGACCTTTTTTTTAAAAATCTGACCGCTGCCCAGCTGCTGACGTTACAATAACAGTAACATTTTTACGTCTTCTGATAGAAATTTTCCTTACGATTTCAAAAATCTACTCCTCTATAAATTTGTCAATTATTTCCCGAGATATTTACTAAAATTTATCACCAAACTGACATTTAAAAAAAATATAAAGGCTGCCCAGCTGCTGACCTCACAATGCCTTTCCTCGTGCCCTGCCCCCGCCCCCCCGCTGCTCTAAATTAATGCAACTGCTGTCAACACGCATGCGCAATTTTCCACGAGGTACGTTAGCCCACCCACCCCCCGTCCTTCAGAGGGCACAGAAAGAACGAGAAAGTTCTGCAGCAAAGATCCTACTGCTCCGCTCCGATATAGGATCGTAGTTCTGCAGATCGCGAGGTCAGTGGCGCTCACGCGCTGAAGAGCTTTCTCCTCACTGACCTCCCCTCCCCTCCACTTCTCACCTCCTCCCCTCTCCTCCCTCCCTCTCTCCCCTCTTCTCTCCACCCTTCACAGGGGATGAACTTCTCTCCGTGTCCGTGGCCCGATCATCTGTAACACTGGCGGAAGCCATGATCGGCCGGTCCTCCACTGCTTTTGGCAGTCCTCAGCAAAGAGCTCACTTTAGGATCTTTGGTCCTCAGATCACTCTGGGCTCGCTTGGGCTGCCGCCCCGCCCCACTCCTATCTCTCTCTCCCTCTCTCCCCCCCTCCTCTCTCTCTGCCCCCTCTCCCTCTCTCTCTCCTCTCCCCTCTCTCTCTCTCTCCCTTCCCCCTCTTCCTCTCCCCTTCCCTCCCTCTCCTCTCTCTCTCCCCCCTCCTCCTCTCTCCCACCCTCCTCTCTCCCCCCCCTCCTCTCTCTCCCCCTCATCTCTCTCCCCCCCCCCTCCTCCTTCTCTCTCTCTCCCCTCCCTCTTCCACCCCTCCCCCACTGTTCCTCCCCTCCCCTAAACCCCCTACAATTTTTGGCCTACCTTACTCACCATTGACCTTGTGTGGTGTATCAAGGTTCGTTCAGATTGATGGTATATTTCACAAGTTATTGACATTTTCAACTTTACAAAACCCCACTATGAGAAAAGTCAATTGAAGTTGCAGTGGCAGTTACAGCTATGATGTCACAATGGGATCTCATTTTCATAAACTGCCCATCAGCAGTGCTCCACCCGAGCATGACATCACAATGGGATCTCATGTACATTTTTTTTAAAAAGGCAGTTGTGGGGGAGGGGACGAGGAAAAGATTGGTGTTTAATGTTATTTAAACAGATAGAGGGAGAGGAGGGGGGTAGGGAGGGGAGTGGGGTTATGGAGGGAGGGAGTGACTGAGGGTAGGGGAAGGAGAGAGAGGGAGAGGAGATGGAATGAGTGGAGGAGGGGAGGAGGAGAGGGGAGAGATGAGGGAGGGTGAACAGGAGGGGGCGTGAGAGGTGAGGGATGAGGGGAAATGAGCCGTGCCTGCGCAGTTGGGGGCTATGTGTAAGTGGTGGAATATTGCGTTCGGGCAACGGGTTGCGTTGGGGAAACGGGTGAGGAGTGGAAACGGCTTGCATTGGGGGAATGTGTGAGTGGTTTAATATTGCGTTGGGGTTACGGGGCCCAATGGGTCCCATTTAGTCTAGTATATTACTAAAACTCTGGGGTCAAGGAAAGAGCGTTCACGTCGCGACCCTGTTTCCATAATTTTTCCAACACCACACACAAGAAGCACAAGAAGCGCAGAACAGACACCATTGCATACAGATGCCGAGAAGTGTGTTCAGCTCTGGCTGAACAACTTCTAATCTTGTGTATGGACTCGATAAGAAGACTAAAACTCTCGTCTTGTTTGTTTGCGAGTGTGCGTGCGTGTCTGTGAGTCATGTCCTGTATTATGGCAAAACGGTACACGATAGCACTACTATGTTTGAACCACTTTACTCACCATTGTCCTGTGGTCTCATGTATCAAGTTTCGTTTAGATTGATGTTATATTTTACAAGTTATTCATATTTATTACTTTACAAAACCCCACTTTGAAAAAAATCTTTAATCTGCATTGGTAGTTCACAGTTATGACGTCACAATGGGATCTAATTTACATAAACTGCCCCTCGCCACTGTCCCACTGCCAGTTACCAGCATATGACGTCACAATGGGATCTCATTTACATAAACTGCTCATCAACACTGTTCCACCCAGTGCAATGAGAGATTTGTTGCATTGTGGTAATGAGGGAGGGAGTGGGGGAGGGAAGATGAGGAATGTTATTTAAACATTGTGTTTAATGGGGGAGTGGGATAGGGTAGAGGTGAGGAGTGGAGGAGTAGGGAGATAGAGGGAGAGGAGGGGAGGGAGTGTTGGGGGATGAAGGGGGAATGGAGGAGGATAAGGGTAGGAAGAGGGATGGTGAGGCGCAGTTGGGGAGGGTTGCCGTGACTCGCGTCACAATGGGGATCTCTGGTTTCACAACGGGAACACGTCATCCACGCCTGCGCAGTTGGGGGCAATGGGTGAGTGGTGGAATATTGCGTTTGGGGACCAGCCCTCCAGTGTGACAGGGGGTCCCACTTGGTCTAGTATCTGATATTAATCTAAAGAATTTCTGAATTTAAATTGGAAATGGAGAAAGTCGATTTCTGTTGTTTGTTTTTATTACCAATTGGATTATGAATTCTTTGTTTCATATTTTTCTTGAGAATAGCTTTGGGGTTTGTCTCCACTCTTTCCTAAAATGATAATGCCGTAATTTTAAATTTTGACCCCCTCGTTTTAGGTTCTCCCACAAGAGTAAAAATCATCCCCACGTCTTCCCTGTGAAGACATTTCAGGGTTTTGTAGATTTCAATCAAGTCCGCTCTCACTCTTTCAGATTGCAGCTGATACACATCTCGCCTGACTAGCCTTTTCTCATCAGGCAAACTGCCCATTCCAAGTATTAACCTGGTAAATCTTTCATGAACTGCTTCCAATCCATTACTAACCTACCTTCAATCAGCAAACCAATGTTGTACACAGTGCCCCAGATCTCATCTCACCAATATTCCATATAATTGAAACATAACTCCACACTTTATTATTAAATTCACCCAGAAAATAAACAATAAACTTTGTAAATTAAAGGCACAAAGTGCTAAAGTAACTCAGCAGGTCAGGCAGTGTCTCTGGAGAACATGTATAGGTGCCGTCTCGAGTCGGGACCTTTTCGAACCCAAAACTTTTTCCATTAATTAGCGCGGCGGCAAATCATCCAATGGACATCAAGATTCCTCTACATCTCTATAGCGTGTGTCGCTGTTTAAATAATGCACTTCTATTTTATTTTCTGGCCAAACTGGACGATTTACATTTTCCACACATATTCCATTGACAAATCTTTGCCACGTACTTGCCCTATATGTTCTGATATGTGTTGCTAAAAGATCACTATTTTACCACATCTTTGCCCTGATATCTCGTTCTGTGTATGGTGATAAATTATTTAATTGTTTTTAAAAATCCAGTCAGTTTAGCTTATTGTCACATGTACTGAGGTACAGTGAAAAGCTTTTGTTGCTTAATAACCAGTCAGTGGGGAAAAAAATACATGATTACAATCGAGCCATTTACAGTGTATAGATACATGTTAAAGGAATAACGTTTAGTGCAAAGTAAAGCCTGCAAAGTCTGATCAAAGATAGTCCAAGGGTGGCCAAAGAGGTAGAGAGTCATTAAGGACGGCTCTCTGGTTGTGGTAGGATAAATCAGTTGCCTGATAATATCTGGGAAGAAACTGTCCCTGAATCTGGATGTGTGCATTTTCACATTGAATTGGTACTCCAGAAACGGTACATCAATGCGAGTTTTAGTTTTAGTTGTGGTGAAAATCTAGGTGAATAGCCATGCCCATTACGTGGAGTATTAATTGTACAAGTGGGTGGGATAGAAAATTAAGAAAATAAAAATGGAATTAAATTTACATTTTAAAATATACTAGACCAAGGGGGACCCATTGGGTCCCGTCCCCTCAATGCGTGGTTGCGGGGGGGGGGGGGGGGGGGGGGGGGTTGCCTTCGGCCACACACACACACACAAACACCTTGATATTATAATAATATTATTAATTTACCCCATTTTACCCCATCTCCCGCCCTATCCACTAACACATAACCACCAATATTGAGAGGGAGGGAGAGGGGGGTAGAGATTGAGGGTTGGGGGGTCGCGGCATCACAAGGGAGGGCTGGTTCCCGGATGCAAGCTCGGGCCCACGAGGCGCCGGGCCCGAGCTCGACTGCGGAGCGAACTGAGGATGGTGAAAAGGAGTGGAGGGCCGGCCAATCATGGCTTCCGTGAGGGTAAGCCCACCCTCCAGCCTGACAGACGATCGGGTGGGGGAGACGGAGAGAAGGTCGTCACCTGTGACAGCCGCCATGGACACTTTTCCACTGCGCTTATCCACGCCGGCACTGCAATAACAACCGCCGCCGGTGTGTTGTAGAACTTGAAGGAGCCCAACGGAGCGCGCAGCACAACTTGAGAACGTGTTCAACGGCTTCAATCCAGAGCCTTGGGTGGGGGGGGGAGGGGGGGGCTGGGCCATGTAACTCGCAGCTCATGGAAAAGAGTGCATCTGCGCATTGAAAATTCTGCGCAGCTTGCCGCGAGGAGCAGAGGCATTGTGATGTCATCGAGCTCACTTCAGCTCGTTAACTTCAAAAAAGATCTCAGATTGGTGAACAATTTCAGTAAAGAATTTTCAATTGAGGGGAGTTTCGAAATCATGAGGTGAATCTCTACCGGAATATGTAAAAATGCCACCGTTAGCGCGTCATGTTTTCGAGAAGTTGTGAATCACACACTAGCAAACAAATAAACGATCAGAGTTTTATAAGCATACTAAACTAAGTGGGACCCGTTTGGTCCCATGTTCACATCGGAGGTCTGGTCCTCCAAAGCAATATTCCACCTCTCCACTAATTCCAATATTGGTGGCCAGTGGGGGTGGTGTGGGGTGGGGGGGGGCGCTTCTGGAGCACTAGTATGGGTGTTGTGGGCTGAAGGGGCTGGTTTCCAGAGGGCTATTATGGACATTGTGGGCCAGATGGTTTCTTGGGGTGGCAGCTCAGTCACTCAAGCTTGGTGTGCTGGCAGCTCACTCACGGCTGGTGGGCTGGCATTTGACTCACGGCTATTCCTTGAAATTCTATTTCAAGCAGGTTGCAAGGCCTCCAAATTCAAGTGAAGTTTCTTGTCACTTCAAGCAGGGTGCAAGGACACCAAACTCATGCAGTTTCCTACCACTTCAAGCAGGGTGCAGGGCCACCAAACTCAAGTGCAGTTTCATACCACTTCAAGCAGGGTACAAGACCACCAAACTCAAGTGCAGTTTCATGCCGCTTCAAGCAGGGTGCAAGGCCACCAAATGCAAGTGCAGTTTAATGCCATTTTATGCAGGGTGCAAGGCCACCAAATACAAGTGCAGTTTCTGACCACTTCAAGCAAGGTGCAAGGCCACAAAATTCAAATGCAGTTTCAGACCATTTCATGCATAAAACCACATAAAACACCACATAACACCATATAAACACCACACTCACAGTTCAGTAGAAATTCAGTGTGTTCAGTTGATTCACAGCTCGGACAGAGTCGTGACCTCTCCCTCCCCCATTTTGCAGAGACTGAGCTACACCCACACTTCAGGGTTTTAAAATCCCTCCCCTCTCCCACTGGAAGGGGCATGGCCTTCATGGCGTGATTGACAGGAGAGAGATTCTCAACATTTTAAACATTAATAACACTGTTATATTTCATTGATGGGTTGAAACGTCTGCACATGATGAGCGGAGGGGGACTGAGTAAGATGGCCAAAAAATCCTGCTGTAAATGGTAGCGTTTTATCTAAAATCAATATACAGTGCAAACAGGAAGTTGTCAAGTTTAGATTTTTCATCATTTGCCATTTCAAACGAACCACCTCAAGCAGGGTGAAAGGTTACCAAATTCAAGTGCAGTTACATACCACTTCAAGCAGGGTGCAAGGCCACCAAATTCAAGTGCAGTTTCATACCATTTCATGCAGGGTGCAAGGCCAACAAATGCAAATGCAGTTTCATACCACTTCATGCAGGGTGCAAGGCCACCTTTCATTTCACTGCACATCTCGTATGTGTATGTGACAAATAAACTTGTCTTGACTTGACTTGACACCACATTCAAATGCAGTTTCATACCATTTCAAGCAGGGTGAAACTACCATAAAACCACCATAAAACCACACAGAACACCACAAAATATCATATAAACACCACACTCACAGTTCAGTAGACATTCAGTGTGTTCAGTTGATTTACAGCTCGGACAGTCGTGACCTCTCCCTCCCCCATCTTGCAGAGACTGAGCCACACCCACACTTCCGGGTTTTATAATCCTTCCCCTCTCCCACTGGAAGGGGCGTGGCCTTCATGGCGTGATTGACAGGAGAGAGATTCTCAACATTTTTTAAACACTAATAACACTTTTATATTTCATTGATGGGTTGAATCCTCTGCACCTGATGAGCGGTGGGGGACTGAGTAAGATGGCCAAAAATCACAGCTGTAAGTGGTAGCGTTTTATCTAAAATCAATATAGAGTGCAAACAGGAAGTTAGCAAGTTTAGATTTTTAATCATTTGCCATTTCAAACCAACCACCACCAACAATTTGCTGTACTTTATTTCAAACCAACCACCACCAACCATTTGATGTGCTTTATTTCAAACCAACCACCGTCAACCATTTGTTGTGCTTTTTCAAACCAACCACATTTTCATTTTCAAGCCACATTAAGGGCACTCAAGGTCAGTAAAACCACACTCACAGTTTAGTGGACATGTGTTCAGTGTTATTCACTGCTCAGAATGAGAGACATGACCCTCTCGCTCACCCATCTTGCAGAGACTGACTGAGGCACTCAACACAGTCCCTCCGTAAGGGGCGTGGCCTTCAGGAGAGAGAATCTCACCATTTTTTGAACACTAATAACTTTTTTATTTTTCATTGATTAACTGTAATTTATTAACTTTATGGCATCAAGTTCCTTATGTGTAGTTGGAGATGCACTCAACCAGACAATTATAGTTCCATCACACTTCCAGCTCATGACTTACAGCACGAGAAAGGATTTGGAGCTTCGGGAGTTGAGTCAGTGGCCGCAAGTTATGCAGTTGTCCGGCATTCCCAGGCAGCTATAATGTTTACCTGGCTAGACCATCTTCAATTCAATGGTGTGCCCCAGGATGTAGATATCAGGGAACAGAACAAAAGTTGTGATATTGAAACATAGTTGATTGGACTCCTTGCTGACGATGGTCATTATCTGCTGCAAGGAGTAAGCAATGGTTTTGCTTTTAATACAGGCAAAGGGAAGAGTCGGTGGATTCACATATTTGGCATTAAGAGGAAGTGAAGTTCATTCTCAAGAGCCAAGAGTGGTTAATTGTCTCATGTACCAGCAATTAAATTCTTACTTGCTACATTTTAAGAGTCCCCGTTAACACAATAGCATACATACAAATATATAGTCATCAATAAGCCAATAAATTCATAACGGTAATATTAGGAAATGATAATAGTGCAAAGCCAAAGGCTGCAATGCAAGCAAAGACACAGTCACTGGAAGAAGGCTAACAATGATCTTTTCTACATATTCCTCAAACTTCATCCCCTTTGATGTCTTGTTTTCCCACCTTACTCTTCCTTATCTCTTTATCTCCCTATCTCTCCCCTGACTCTCAGTCTAAAGAAGGGTCTGAGGTGCTGCCTGCCCCACTGAGTTACTCCAGCATTTTGTGTCTATCTTCCACAGAACGTTATAGTTGCTGAGGTAGAGTTAGTGTTCTTTAAGCAGAGGGACCATCAAGTGAGGTAAGGAAAATTCTGGGACATGAAAAATTGGAAGCCACGTGAAAGGAGGATTTATTATCATTTGACAGGCTTTTGTTTTGCATCTTGACCAAATAGTCATTAAGAGAACATTTTGTTGCAGTATCCAAGCTAAGTGAAAAAACTTGAAATCCAAGTTTGAAATTGACTACACCACTTGAATTTCATTGAAGCATAAACTGGTGATGAAGCTGGTCAGAATTCATTCCAAATCCTTAATGCTTATCCCTCTTTAGTTATTTTACCAGCCATGTGAGAACATAGAGATTAACATCTGTTCTGCTTGGCTCGATTTCAATAAAGCTTCCTGAAGGTTAGAGTTTCCAATGCCATTGTCACATTTATCATTTTTCTGAAGTTTAGTTCTATCTGAAATATGTATTTAGAACAATGAGAAAAGGCAACAAATATTTACTTTAAACATCGTAAATTCTGATATCATTTTTTTGGGGGATATAAATTGGTACAGTTTGGACCCAGTAAACCTTACACGAATAGTTTTGGCCCGAAACGTTGCCTATTTCCTTCGCTCCATAAATGCTGCCGCACCCGCTGAGTTTCTCCAGCACTTTTGTCTACCTTTGATTTTCCAGCATCTGCAGTTCCTTCTGAAAAATGTATCTGGTGTTCACAACATTTTTTAAAGCATTATTTTCATGAAAATATCTTTGAACAAAATTAATCTATATAAAAAAATTGGATGGCTGCCTACCTGGCTATTTCAAAATGAGACGGACATCGAGCAGATAGTTACTCGTGGCACAACAGAGAAAGATAAAACATGAGAAAATACGGCCAGCCAAACCGTAAATAGACAAATGTGCCGCTGAGCTTATTGCAACAGCTTGGAGGGATAGCATTGATAATAACTATTCTGAATTTTAAACAATTTCACCTTAATTCTTCCGAGTTTCTCATCCTAAATGGTGAGGAATTTAGGGAGTTTGATTTGGAGATATCCACAGAGGAATGGTTAATGGACGTTTGGACTGGCTGCTTTAATTATGTCATTACCACAGACAAGGGTTTATCGGTCAAGACGATTCATGTTGACAGAGAAACGGGGACACATACGATTTGGTGATAGGAAATTTCTGTCATTTCAGATATACCAAGTCAGTATATCTCCCGAAGATACTCAGAAAACATTAATTATTCCAATTAACAAAAATATTTAATAAGCAAAATAACTTTCAGAGCAAGAAAGCACTTTAATACAATGTGCCTGTTATCAGAGGCAAATCAATTTTAGCCTATTCTACATGTAGATAGAACCTATAATTTTTGAAAGGATATATGTAAAATATTACATATTTCAGATACATAATATCCCAGCCTTGATAATGAAAGAAAGAAAAACAAGTAAACGTTCAAGGTGAGATATATTTTAGTACAAAGTCTTCCAGCATTAGCCTTTACACTTCTGGTCCTTCGCGATTATCGTTCTGCTGGGGCATGTTGCTGACCTGTGGCATGTCTCCTCTGCAGGGTTTGTCAAAGAGGTCTCTGGTCGTCTTCCTGAGCTTGTGCCTATTCTTCTAATGTGGACATTTTCCTCCATCATGGCAACATATAATCTAGAGTGTGGTGTTAGAACACCACAGCTCACTGACAGGCCTAATGTTTATTTGTCGTAGTATTTACCCTTGCTTTGACTCCAACTCCTCACAGGAACAGGCCTTGGAGTGTTGTGTTGTAAGAGCATGCAGGTTTATCATGGCCTTCTTCGGCTGTATTCCTGCAACTTTTTGCACTTCTGCTTTTCCTGATATGATCTACATATTTGCCTTTGAATTTTGTAGCTGAACTGAATCCTCGCTTTATGCCAGTTTTTGTGTACTTATTATGTCACACCTTATTTGTCCCATGTATGTAACTATAGATCTTCTAAGCATCTGTTCGACATCTTCCAAATCTATTGTGATGAAATCCACTTGATTATTTCAATTCACCGTCTTGTTGTAGATTGACAGTGGGCGGTTCATTGGTTCAACTGCATTATCTCAGGATTGGTGACCATCTTCAGAAGGAGCTTACACATTGTTCTCAAATCGAAGACAGACACAAAATGCTGGAGTAACTCAGTGGGTCAGGCAACATCGCTGGAGATAAGGAATAGTTGATGTTTCGGGTTGGAACCCTTCTTCAGAAACATCATCTGTTCCTCTTCTCCAGAGATGCTGCCTGATCCGCTGAGTTACTCCAACATTGTGCGTCTATCTTCAGTATAAAGCAGCTTCTGCAGTTCCTTCAACACATTTGCTCTCAAGTCATATTGAAATGTCACTTTTCTTTCGTAAACCTCTTGGAATAGATAGATTTACTGAGTATAATTTATACAGACTTGAGATCATTCGACACCAGATACATAGTATTATTCTAAATCTAATCCTGTCTCTACCCTTAGATAGCCGATCTTGTCCACACTGTGGAGTTTCTGTAATTGTGGAAATAATTTTAAAGAGTCAAGAATTGTTTAATTGTCATAGGTGATGACAATGGAACAATGACATTGCTACTTGCAACAGCATAATAGGCCTGTAAACAATGTACTCATAGATAACATAATGAACAAAAACCTAAATACATTTAAAACCCCAATATTTAAAAAAACCCCAATATAAAGCCCGACATCCTGAGTGCAACCAAGACAGTTCATAGTTTTCCGGTCTGCATTGTGCATTTTTCTTCCCATTTCTTTTCTAATTGTTGATGTTGCCGACCACAATACGTGCAACATCAGAACAACTTTGTTGTGTGTTCCTTGTTGTTTGTCACGCACTTCACTCAACATGATTAACTTTAGTTGGCCATTCACCATATCCAATCTTTGCATGTCTGTGTGCAATTAGGTCTGTCTCACGTAGTCGCCTCAGGCTGGACATCTGGATTCCACAAATAACCTGATCTCCAATGAGCAAGCCCTTAAAAGCTGCAGAACAAATTATCTGCTCACAACTTTAACTACAATAAGAAAAAAAAAATCAAAGGATTCTCCTTGCTCTTGCCTGTAAACAAAAAATCGATAATTAATCTAATGCATTCTCCAGGGTCTCATTTCAGTGCCTTATGATGAGACAATATTCTTCCCTTGCAAACAGTGAATTGCCAGAACATCTTAATGTTCATCTGCTCCTATTTATCTGCCACACCCAGCTCAACATATGGGGCAATCTCTTTCCACCATGACCTGCATTCTGTAGATGGGTTCCTTGTGTGTAGATCCAGTGACTTGGTCCTTATTTATCCTGTTTTGTACTGTTTCAATTAAGCATCTACCTTGCTAATTCTTGTCTTACATTCAGATGTGACCTCATTTCACAGGGACCATGCCCATACTTCAATGTTCTGATTCAGAAATGGTAGCCACGTTTCATGGTTTCATGAAATAAAAACAAAATGCAGGCAACACTCAGCAAGTCAGGCAGCATCTATGGAGAGGGAAACTGAGTTAAGGGGGACCTAATCTGCGAGTTTAGAAGAGTTTGCCCTTGACTCAAACTCGCAGCATGGTCGACACATGGTCCTATGAGGTCACTGGAACTCTCCTTCATGCTCAAGGGAAGTTCCCGCATACTAGCGGCATCAGCTAGGTCGTGGAAAATTTTTCAGCATGTTGAAAAAATTTCCTCTGGTCGGCATGGTTCTTTTTAACTCGTAATGCAGTGGAGTGGGGTCGCTATTTAGTTACAGGCAGTTGAGGGCAGCTGTAGGCAATCTCTTTCGCTGACCAGGCATTTTGATTGGCTCATTGGAGTATTCAGGACCTAGGAAAACCGACTGGTAGGTAAAATGCCCGCTTAACTTTATGTATAAAGTGTCTCTACTACTCCTTCTCCCCCCCCCCCCCCCCCCCCCCCCCCCCGCTCCCTAAAGGACCTACCGTACACTATGGCAGCCGTCTTTTACCGTCCACTTCATCGCGGGTGTGAATTTCAGGCAGTGAATTTTAGAACAGTGAATTTCCCTGACCCCCGCCTTTGCGGTGTGTGTGTGTGTGTGTGTGTGTGTGTGTGTGTGTGTGTGTGTGTGTGTGTGTGTGTGTGTGTGTGTGTGTGTGTGTGTGTGTGTGTGTGTGTGTGTGTGTGTGTGTGTGTGTGTGTGTGTGTGTGTGTGTGTGTGTGTGTGTGTGTGTGTGTGGTCGGTCGATCCAGCTCGCGGTCGACCTTGAAGGTCGAAGACACTCTTCTTAACTCGCGGATTAGGTCGCCGCAGTGGGACGGCCCCTTTCAGGTTCATTCCAGCACCAGAATAGCAAGTTAATATATTTCAAGCAACTTTAGGTGCTTTTGTCTATCTGGGTATAAGAACAAACCTCTCCGAGCAAGAGTACAACCATTTTTTTAAATCATTGCCATGTATCTCTAATAACGAATCTTCTCGACTGTAAGTAGAACTACAGTTTTAAGAGAAATTTGGTATTAGTCAGAATGGTCTAACTAGATCAGATCTTTTTTTAGTTTAAGGCTATAGTGCGGAAACAGGCCCTTTAGCCCATCAATTCTGCGCCAACCAGACACGGCACACTAACACTGTCCTGCACACACTATGGATACTTTACAATTTTACCAAAGCCAATTAACCTACAAACCTGTATGTCTTTGGGGTGTGGGAGGAAGTCGAAGCATCCGGAGGAAACCCATGCACGTGATGGGGATAACGTACAAACTACAGAACTTGTGGTCAGGATCGATCCTGGGTCTCTGGCGCTGTGAGGCAGCAACTCTACCGCTATGCTACCATGCTGCCCAGTGCTCCACCAAAAGGATGTTTGTTTCATTGTGGTCAATTCATGCGCTGAAGAATGATTGAATATCCTTGAATTGAGTGATTCTTGCCCATTCTTAGAAAGAAAATGAAAAACTCCAGCCCAGCGTGTGAGCAAACTACCTGTATTCTATACGCTGGGTAGTTTCAGATATCGAATCAGTATTAAATTCAAGAATGTGCAAATATTGCAACATATGAGAGAGAGTAACCTACATTGCGATGAAGCCTAATCTACCTTGCGATGGAGCCTGACAAATCAACTCTATTACATAGCTGAGTGCAAACATAAATCATTCAAAGACTCTAGCCCAACTGTGGTTGTTGTCAGATTTTTTTAATTATTTTTAGCAATATTAACAAGTTGGCCAGCTGGCACTAACCACGATGCCAATTTCATGAGGAGTTTTAGCAGAATATTTTGTCATTTTTAAACACCTTTAATATATACACCATGTAAAAGCAGCAAAAGCACCATGTACACATCACATCCTTCACTGCAACAAGATAATAGCTCTTCAAATTGGTTTTGATAAATGGAATATATAAAAATCTTTGCGTAGGAAGTTGCAAAACTGCAGATGCCGGTTTACATTTTGCAGATGCAGAGAGATTGTGGCCACCCACACACAGAGGCAAAGACTGACCATCAGGATAACCCAGAAGCCGCAATGTGCCGCCTCTTCAAGCCCAAAGCTGAGCCACAAGGAAGAAACTGGTAGCGTCAGCACCTCCTCACGAGGCAAGGGTGAACTGCAAGAAGAAACCTAAAATTGCCATACCTCGTTCTTTGAAGACCAGGGCTTAGCTGCTGGGACAACCCCGAGATCGCTAGTGTAATCGTACATGCACTCTGACGATGAGGGGCAGCACTCCAGCGCTGTCCTGGACTTTCTTACTACAGGTGCACAATCTTTTATCCGAAGATCCAAATAACGAAAACCTCCGAATAGCGACATTTTTTCGGTCCTTGAAGAAAGGTCCTTGAAAACTTTCACCGAGGGCGGCCCGCAGAGGTGACAGCGGAACCTCCGGTCGGTCCTCGAAGAAAGGGGAACTAAATCCCCATTCATAAAAGAGAAGGTGAGGGTATATTGCGCGGGAGGGTTAATAATTGACAATATGCTGCTACCTGCCAGCTGAGTTAAAAAGTTCCCACGGTAGACACGATACACAGTGTATCGTGAGTCTTGCGTGGGAACTTTTTAACTCAGCGTGCAGGCAGCAGTAGATTGTCGTTCCCTTCAGTTTCACCCCACCTACACCCCTCTGCTTCCCGGCCATGTGTGTGACCCCTTCCCTCCCCTCTCCAGCTCCCCGCTCATTGCACCGGCGCGGGGGCTTCGTACTGTCTTCACGGCGCGATGCTAGCAGCACAGTGCCAGTCACCAGAGACCAACGGAACACTGACCCCCAGGCCCACTGCAAGCACGGAGATCCCAGATCAGCAACTCCAGCCCAGCCCCGTTCCAACTCCAGAGGAACACGCTCCCCGTATGGGCAGAAGCTGATGGTGTGCAAGGGATACGTCTTGTTCTTGGGGTCGCGCAGCTCGGGCTGTGGGCGAACTGCCACTTGTCACCATAGCGGCCCATCGGGGAGCGGATTTCTCTGGAGTTGGAGGGGGAGGGGGGTATTGTGCTGTTTGATCGCCCCCTACTATTCCAGGGACAGGGAGACAGGACGTTCACCGAGGGCGGCCCGCAGAAGTGACAGCGGAACCTCCGGTCGGTCCTCGAAGAAAGGGCAACTAAATCCCCATCCATAAAAGAGAAGGTGAGGGTATATTGCGCGGGAGGGTTAATAATTGACAATATGCTGCTACCTGCTCACTGAGTTAAAAAGTTCCCACGGTAGACACGATACACAGTGTATCGTGAGTCTTGCGTGGGAACTTTTTAACTCAGCGTGCAGGCAGCAGCAGATTGTCGCTCCCTTCAGTTTCACCCCACCTACACCCCTCTGCTTCCCGGCCATGTGTGTGACCCCATCCCTCCCCTCTCCAGCTCCCCGCTCATTGCACCGGTGCGGGGGCTTTGTACTGTCTTCACGTCGGCGATGGCAGAAGGCTAGTGCAGTCACCGGAGACGTCAGGACCAATTGGACGTCGACCACCAGGCCCACCGCAAGCACGGAGAAGCCAGAGACCCACAGCCAACAGCAGCCCAGCCCAGCCCCGCTCCAACTACAGAGGAACCTGGGTTGCGGATGACAGGGCGCAGCTCGGGGCGTCGTAGGGGCCCATCGGGGAGCGGGTTCCTGTTGGTCCTGACGTCTCCGGCCACCTGCCATCCTCCGGGAACTGTACCGCCCTTGCAGGAGAGTGGGGTTGTTTGCAGTTGCAGAGGGAGGGGGCAAGGGCGGTACAGTTCCCAGTCTCAGCTCCTGTCCAGGGGGGTGGCCGGAGACGTCAGGACCAACGGGACAGCGACCCCCAGGCCCACTGAAAGCACGGAGATCCCAGAGACCCACAGCCAGCAGCAACTCCAGCCCAGCCCCGCTCCAACTCCAGAGGAACACGTAGGGGCAGAAGCTGATGGTGTGCAAGGTACTTGTTCTTGGGGTGGCGCAGCTCGGGCTGTGGGCAAACTGCCACTTGTCGTGGCCCATCGGGGAGCGGATTCCTCTGGAGTTGGAGGGGGAGGGGGGTATTGTGCTGTTTGATCGCCCCCTGCTATCCCAGGGACAGGGAGACACAGCGGCTTTTTAGACTGGTGGGCAATCACTTCCAAAGTTCTGCCCACACAGTCAGTACACCTCTCCTACACTGCATTTCATACAAACATTTATTCTGCAAGAAAAAACGACATTGAAGACTCAAACTCGCGACCGAGTAACTGCCGGGATCAAGGCACAAACTCGCGATCTTGCGGATATGAGTCGAACACTCTACCACTGAGCCAGCCATTAAAATCTTCCCTAAAAAATTTCCATTCCGAAGACCGACAAATTCTGAATTACGAAAAGTGTCTGGTAAAAGGTTGTGCACCTGTACTGTAAATAAAGTACATCAGTTCACCCCACTACGAGTGTCAGTGTGGTCACTGCAGAAAGTGGGGTCATCCTCGACGTTACAGCCCGATATTATTCCTGAGATGCCATTCAGGAACAGCCGGCCTTCATATTGGAAGATATTAAAAAGAGCAGGTGAATGGGCCAAACACCATTTGGTTCTCAATCTACTGGCACTTGGTGTACAAATGACTTGAAGGGCCCCAATGTTTGCCAGCAACAATGTAGACCGAGTTTTTAAAATTCCTTACTGGGATGTGGACTTGCAGTATTCCCCTGACCCACAGTTAAAGAATATGGCTGGCTCCTCTTTAGAGTTTCCCTCTTCTGCTCAACTTACTGCCTGAAGTCCAACAGACACTAGACTAAGTGGGACCCGTTGGGTCCCAGCATCACACGGGAGGGCTGGTCACCCAATGCAATATTCCACCTCTCCACCAATTCCAATATTGCTGGCCAGTGGGGGGCACTTTCTGTTGTGCTAGTATGAGTGTTGATGGGCCGAAGGTACTGGTTTCCAGAGGGCTAGTATGGAGTTTGTGGAATATTAATTGTGCAAGTGGGTGGGATAGAAAATTAAGAAAATAAAAATGGAATTAAATTTACATTTTAAAATATACTACACACACACACACACACACACACACACACACACACACACACACACACACACACACACACACACACACACACACACACACACACACACACATAACTTCAGAACGTGTTGAATATAGTGTGTAAAACAAATCTTTAAAGCCTGCAGAAACAAAATGCAGCTTTTAAATAACATCCAACAAACACACACTTACCATAGACAGAACAGTAAAGTTATGAATTATTCAGCAACGGCTTCACTTGCCACCACCTTGACGTCACGATCCCGCTGCTTGCCACCAACCAGAAATTACATCATCGACGACATCTTGCCACTAACCGGAAATGCCGTCATCAACGCCATCTTGCAACCCAGCGAAAATCACAGAATGAGCGGCAATTTAAAAATTAAACACAGTACTGATCTAATAAAATGTTTATTCATGCATTATCCATCTGAAAACTGTCGCTGTCGCCCTTTAAAAACGCCAAACGATTGTGGGCCAAAACACGTTGCAAGCAAGCCGACAAACTACATATCAGTTCGTTGAAAGCAAGTTTAAAAATGGCAAGCAATTGCAGGACAAAACACGTTGCAAGCAAGCCGACAGAATACATATCAATTAGCTGAAACCAAGTTTAAAAACGCCAAGCAATTGCGGGACAAAACACATTGCAAGCAAGCCGACACAATACACATCAGTTCAGGGAAAACCACATCGAGGGGACTCACCGTGTAGTAGATCCGCAGCTCAGAGTGCCGTGACCCTTTCGCTTCCTGGGTCCGGCAGAGACTGAGTGAGGCACGACACTTTTGGGTTTTATAGTCCCTCCCCCTGCCGCCAGCGGGGCAGCAGAGAGAATGGGGAATTTTGTAAAAACATTAATATCTCTCTCATTTTTCATCAACGGCAAAAACCCTCCGCACTCGTATGGTGGAGGGGGGCTCTGAGCGAGGTGGCCAAAAATGATGGCTGTAGGTGGCGGCGTTCTCTCGGAAATCGCAGCACAGTAGGCCAAAAGCGGTCAAGATCAGAGATTTAGTAATATAGATTACATGTCCAATCTTTAAAATCAGTTTACCATTGAAAAAAATGCTATTGTCCATAACTAATGATAATGGTACCTGAGGACAAATGAAGATTAAAAAAACACTGCTGATTCAGGTCAGGCAGCAACTGTGGAATGAGAGAGTTAACGTTTCATGTTGAAGACCCATCGTGTGTCAGAAAGTTACATAACATGCTTTTTTTGCAATGTATGCTTTGAGATTAAAAGTATTAATTAAGTATCAGTTCATTCCAAAGAGGAAGAAAGATTCTAAGGTGAGTAAGAGGCGACCGTGGCTGACAAAGGAAGTCAAGGACAGTATAAAAATAAAAGGGAAGAAGTATAACATAGCAAAGGTGAGCGGGAAGCCAGAGGATTGGGAAACTTTCAAAGAGCAACAGAAGATAACTAAAAAGGCAATACGGGTAGGAAAAATGAGGTAGGAAGGTAAGCTAGCCAAGTGTAAATGCCTACTTTTGTGGTAAATGCCTACTTTGTAGTAAATGCCTACTATGTTCTGTGTGCTAAGCAAAGCAAGAATTTCATTGTCCTATCAGGGACACATGACAATAAACTCACTTGAACTTGAGCATAGTAAAAGCTTATTTAGGTATGTGAAGAGGAAAATATTATTAAGACAAATGTGGGTCCCTTGAAGACAGAAATAGGCGAATTTATTATGGGGAACAAGGAAATGGCAGACGAGTTGAACAGGTACTTTGGATCTGTCTTCACTAAGGAAGACACACAAACAATCTCCCAGATGTACTAGTGGCCAGAGGACCTAGGGTGACAGAGGAACTGAAGGAAATTCACATTAGGCAGGAAATGGAGTTGGGTAGACTGATGGGACTGAAGGCTGATAAGTCCTCAGGGCCTGATGGTCTACATCCCAGGGTACTTAAGGAAGTGGCTCTAGAAATCGTGGATGCATTGGTGATAATTTTCCAATGTTCTATACACTCGGGATCAGTTCCTGTGGATTGGAGGGTAGCTAATGTTATCCCACTTTTTAAGAAAGGCGGGAGAGAGAAAACAGGGAATTATAGACCAGTTAGCCTGACATCGGTGGTGGGGAAGATGCTGGAGTCAATTATAAAAGATGAAATAGCGACACATTTAGTTAGCAGTAACAGGATTGGTCCGAGTCAGCATGGATTTACGAAGGGGAAATCATGCTTGACTAATCTTCTGGAATTTTTTGAGGATGTAACTAGGAAAATGGACATGGGAGAGCCAGTGGATGTAGTGTACCTGGGCTTACAGAAAGCATTTGATAATATCTCACAGAGGAGATTAGTGGGCAAAATTAGAACACATGGTATTGGGGGTATGATACTGACATGGATAGAAAATTGGTTGGCAGACAGGAAGCAAAGAGTAGGGATTAACAGGTTCCTTTCAGAATGGCAGGCAGTGACTAGTGGGGTATCGCAAGGCTCGGTGCTGGGACCGCAGCTATTTACAATATATATTAATGATTTAGATGAAGGGATTAAAAGTAACATTAGCAAATTTGCAGATGACACAAAGCTGGGTGGCAGTGTGAACTGGGAGGAGGATGCTATGAGGATGCAGGGTGACTTGGACAGGTTGGGTGAGTGGGTAGATGCATGGCAGACTCAGTTTAATGTGGATAAATGTGAGGTTATTCACTTTGGTGGCAAGAACTGCAAGGCAGATTATTATCTGTATGGTGCCGAGTTAAGAAAAGGGGAAGTACAATTAGATCTGGGTGTCCTTGTTTATCAGTCACTGAAAGTAAGCATGCAGGTACAGCAGGCAGTGAAGAAAGCTAATGGCATGTTGGCCTTCATAACAAGAGGAATTGAGTATAGGATCAAATAGGTCCTTCTGCAGTTTTACATGGCCTTGGTGAGACCAAACCTGGAGTATTGTCTGCAGTTTAGGTCTCCATATTTGAGGAAGGACATTCTTGCTATTGTGGGAGTGCAGCGTAGGTTCACAAGGTTAATTCCCGGGATGGCTGGACTGTCATATGTTGAAAGAATGGAGTGACTGGGTTTGTATACATTGGAATTTAGAAGGATGAGAGGGAATGTTATTGAAACATATAAGATTATTAAGGGATTGGACAAGCTGGAGGCAGGAAACATGCCGCCGATGTTGGGGGAGTGCAGAACCAGGGACACAGTTTAAGAAAGGCCATTTAGAACAGAGATGAGGAAAAACGTTTTCACCCAGAGAGCTGTGGATTTGTGGAATTCTCTGCCTCAGAAGGCAGTGGATACCGATTGTCTGGATGCTTTCAAGAGAGAGTTAGATAGGGCTCTTAAAGATAGCGCGGTCAAGGGATATGGGGAGAAGGCAGGAACGGGGTAATGATTGTGGAAGATCAGCCATGATCACAGTGAATGGCAGTGCTGGCTCGAAGGACCGAATGGCCTCCTCCTGCACCTATTGTCTATTGTCTATTGAAATTGGAATTTTGGTCCATCCCTTTAAACCCATAGCATTATGGATAGGAATAGTTTAGAGCGATTTGGGCAAAACACGGATAAATGGGGCCATCTTAGTTGTTACATCTAGGTCAAGATGGACAAGGTAGGGGAAAGGACCTGTTTCCATGCTGTAGGACTAAATAACTATTATAACCAGCTCTAATCTAGGTCACTCAGAAGTTGTTTGCTTTTGGAGATGAGATTTACAGATATCTGTAAATTCCAATTCCAGGTCTGCAGAAAAAATGATTGTGTTCGTTTTTAAGTAAATATATTTGACATTTTGCAACATGGATTTCAGATGCAGAATTTTGAATATTTGGGAATTGAATGAATTTTGGACAAGCAATCATAGATGGAAGTTGATAACATTTTCAAAGACTATGACATGTATAATCCACTATCAAAAGATGCCTTAAAAATTTGATTTCATCCTTTTTTAATGTATCAAGCATTTGCTGTGTTTTGTGCAAATTCTGGATCAGATTATTGGAATAAATATGAAATTGGTAAAAATACGATAAAAATAAAATGATGGGATTCATTTTGCAAAGTATCTCCTAAAACGGGATGAGACTCATGGTCCTCTGTGGCCATCACTCATAGTTGCTGTCCTGGTCGAGTACTGGGCCACAAGTAACCACCTCTCTGCAAACTGAAGGATGATCAATGATCCCGAGGTCATGACATATAGCTCTGCTGTGCAGAGTATAAAAGATGTGATCAGTAATGGAACAATCAGCAATGAGGTTTCAAGTGTCCTGAATATTGAAAACTGACTGAGGCGAGTAGTGGTGGTTTGCAAAATACTGATGTCAGGATGGAAATTCGTTATTGGCATCTCAAGGAACAAGGGTGGACGAGCACATGCAGAGACTAGAATTTAGAGTTATTTTGCATTGTTCCTTATTGAGCAGTGTACTTACTGGTCTCCAGTGTCACATATATTCTTGGATTAGTGGTCAGTACAATGTTTAGTTATGTTTAGAGATGCAGCACGGAAACTGGCCCTTCGGCCCAACGAGTCCGCGCTGACCAGCGATCTCCGTACATTAACACCACCCTACACACACTAGGGAAGATGTTACATCTGTACCAATGTTACCCATTGGTACAGAACATTTGCATTTCTCAGCTTGAAATTGTGTAATATGGGGGTGCATACTGTAGCGAGTCTTTTAACACACTTGAATGCAATATATATGCTTTAAATTGGATTGGAGCGTTTTTGAAAGGGGGGAGGCTGTGCAATCACTGATCACTGGTCTTGGTGGGTACCCGGTGAGGGAGTGGAGCAACCGAGTGGGGAGAGGGTGTGGAAGAAGGGTGTCCCCCCTCCCAGGGTAGGAACCTTTTGAAATTTGATGTATTAAAATCATGTTTTAGTGCACTGTAGAAGTATGATTTCAATGTTTTTTGTATGAAGTATTTTTAAGAGGTAACTTTTTAAGGGGTAACTTTATCCACACAAAGGGTGATGGGTGTATGGAACAAGCTGCCAGAGGAGGTAGTTGAGGCAGGGACCATCCCAACATTTAAGAAAAAGTTAGACTGATACATGGATAGGACAGGTTTGGAGGTATGGACCAAAAGCAGGTGGCGTAGCTGGGACATGTTGGTGGGTGTGGGCAAGTTGCGCCGAAGGGCCTGTTTTCACACTGTATCACTCTATGACTACATTATACCTCCACCATGCATGAATGCTTCAAAATCAAGTGATCGAGTTTTATTGCCATATACTCAAGCATAGAAACATAGAA